>NW_017306853.1:285716-310227 GCF_000935625.1 Nanorana parkeri | reverse complement strand
TAGTATCGTGATTAATGGCGATGAACCAAGCCTTAGTGTCGTGATTAATGGCATCCATATGATCCTTTTCCGTGGACTTCCATCAATATTGTATCCATAAAACCACCCCAAAGGGGTTTAAAATTGATTTTAGGTATAACGCCTACCTGGACCGCACAGCCACATACACGACATCAACAATTGAGGTAAACATTGTTGCATATTCATCAATACAATATTTATGTGTATGGGGGGAAATGTATTAGGCTCCATTTTCATCTGTAAGTTTAGGTGCGATTAGGGATTCCTGTGTCCAGCAGCTGTCACCCATTCAAGGTATTGATCAGGTGACATCAGGTGATAAGCTCATATTGATGAGCTTAAACAATGGCTTTTATCTTTATTTATTTATCTATCTGTATAATTAAAAAATATATTTAATCAAGACATTCGTGCAATATGTGTTTTTCATGCCTAGAGTGACCTCAAAAGCCCCATATTCCCTATTTTTTCTTTCTACTGTCGTGGTAAACAACCTGCTTCCCTATTTATAATGGTCTGGCCCTCTAGCAACTTCAGCGCCAAATTATAGCTAATTTGCCTACAAACGTCAGGTGGTCATAATAATCCGGCCACTCAGTGTATATAATAATCCGGCCACTCAGTGTATTTAGAAACAAATGGAGAACAAACTATTGAATGGTAACTGATGTGTTGTTGAATATAAAACATGCATGTCCAGGCATTGCCCAAATTTACCCGAAACCTCCCTCTATATCATGTTTCAGTATATTTTCCTATTACCTTGTCCCTAGTGAGAAACAATTTCCAATTACTCCCCGACATCACTAGGCTTGTAAAATTCTTGCTGGGGCAACTGCTGGAAGCTCGCCTCCAAAACCCCTATCCCTACACAGTATGTGAGCAGGCTTTTGGGAGCCAAGGCAGCAGCATTGTTTTGCTGGGAAATAAATGAACGTATTTGAAGTGGAACACAGATAGGCAGGGATAGGATGAGTTATGTAATCCAGCAGTCAGGGATGTCAACACTGCATGGCATTTCAGTGCAAAAAAGGCACTGCTGTTAGTCCAAGCAGAGCATTGGGAGCTCACTGGATTTCTGGTAGATTAACTGGTATTTTTCTGTACTTGCATGGTTTTTAAAGGGATAAAATACAGAGAAATGTGCATGCATAGCACAGATGCACTTTGTATGCAACAATAACAAAAAAATATTAACAGAAATAGTACAAACCCAGTTGTGTACAACTAGTTCCCATTCCTCTGTAAATCATCTCACCTGTTTGAAAGTGAGCTGGATGGCCTCGTACTTCCGAAGCTCCAGGACATTCATCAACTCCATGATGGATTTGTGACCTCGGTCCAGCTCTTCCTGACGTTTAATGAGCTTCTCTTTCTGCTCAGAGAAGTTCACAAACTGGTCCAAAGCTTTCTTGTTGACGTGACTGTATTTCTTCAGCTCAGTGTTGCATTGTTCCAGTTTGCGAAATAGCTGCAAGTGAAAAGACAACAAAAATTAACAAATTTACACCGAAAAAATTGGTGAGGCTGCGAGCAGCGCTCAAACACTGCCATAAATAAAATTCTCGCTCCATACTTAAAAGGAAGCTACTGAAACATTTTTTGTTCATAGTTTCATGATTAAATTTCACAGAGAGATTTACAAACATGTGCAGGTTGAAGCATTAACTTATGTTTTAAGGTTTACACATAGATTATAAATTCGCAATTACCTGTTTTAATGTTAACGTCTGATATTTTTCAAATGCCTCCTGCGGAAGGGAGCCCAGTTCTCTGATCTTCTTCATACATTCCTCTTTCTTTTTCAAGAGCATTCCCTGACGGTTGGTCATCTTCTCCAATTCCTTAGTGTCGTGATTAATGGCGTCCATATGATCCTTTTCCGTGGACTTCCATCGATCCATGCTCTTCACCATATCTTTTATTTCCACTTCAGTTTTATCAATGTTTACATCGAGACCTGACAATGAGATTGCATTATTAAAGACCAATCGAAATAAGGGATGCAGTGAATAAACAGGCCACCTGCACAAGATGACATAACATCTGGTACTGATCCTTCATTTTGCGAGGAACAAGTTGAGGTAGCTTAGGCACCTTCCCAGGAAGCCCTCTGGAACTGGATCAGGTTCAACCAATTGAGAGAAGAAACCCAGGATAGAGCAAAAACACGTTCAAGAGATTATATCTTCTGGCTTGAGTGATTAACCATGGATTGACTTCCAATCACTACTGACAAAAGTTAGTTCACCAAAGCAGACCATGATAAAAATCAAATACATATATAGCAGTAGACCAAAAGTCTAGTAACACAACCTAGAATAGCATCAGAAAGATCATAAAACACCACAGACTCTTTGGAAATGGCTAGGGGTGACATGCGGTGGTAAATCTCCAGTCCTGAAGCCCAAACTACTATTGGCAGAAAGGAGGAGGCACATTAAGAGCACTTCAGATACTAGCAGGGAACAATTTCATTTTTTCATATAGAACTCATGCCAAAAAAAAAAAAGCCTTAAGATTTTAACGGATCTCATCTAGACTGACACAGGGTCAAGTTATTACCAAGTGCCTTTTTCAGTATTTTCCTTTAGCGTATGAAGCTTTGTCAACTGCTAGAACTCAGTAGATGTGGGGTACCCAAACATATTTTCTGCCACCAAAACTGCTACCATAGGTAATAGACACTTCAATTGGTCTTACTGTTAAACCTGAACTGTGGGAGATGCACCCAAAAAGCAATTAGAGGTCAAAGAACTAGTCACCAGTATTGTGTAGAAGATTCCTGCAGCTGAGTTTTTCCACATTACATTTCATGCCTTGTTCCACATTGTGTCCCTGTGTAGAAGTGGCCACCTTGGTAACAGCAGGCGTTTGCTTCCCCATGTCAGAGATGCCCCCCTATTGACTGCGGATCTGATGACTGGTGGGGTAATAATCAGGAAGCAGCAACAGCAAGAGAGGTGGAGGAAGCACAGATCCACATGATGAACCAAGCCGAAACAGTGAGGTACTTGCACTGGAGGGTGAGTATAGCATCCTACCCAGCAAGGAGTAAGTAAGCAGCACAGTACTGACATCGCCTACTCTCACCCCAAAGCTGTTAAGATTGTCAGTCAGAGGAGCGGTGTCCTAAATTATCTCAGAACACAGATCAACGGCTATGAGGCTCAAGGCACACTGCTATTTTTCAGGACGAATTCAAGACAAAAATCTAAAACATTCAGGGTACTGCTTAGGCACAATTAACAGCAAATCTTCACTTAAAAGGAGAACTATGGGGTCAGGGCTTTTCCCCATAGTTCTCCTTAGGGTAACGGGAGGACACAAACTAGCGTCCTCCCGTCACCCTAAGCTCAGTATACCGCGAGCTACAGCTCGCAGTATACTGAGATGCCGGAGCGGATCCCGACATCGATGTCGAGATCCGCCCAGCTGCGCAAGTGACAGCTGGCTCTGCCTATCTAGAGGCAGTCAGCGCTGGTGGATCGGAGCGGGGAGGGGGGAATCCAGCCCCTCCCCTGTCACGGCAGAGAGCCATGACAGGATCGAGAGGTGAGCAAACGCCGGTATGTGTTCGCTCACCTCCCGATCTACTGAGCCGACCTGTGACAGTCTCATTGTCACAAGTCGGCTAGAACTATGAGGTGAGTGAAAAGCACTCGCCTCCTTTAAGTTCAGGTTCACCTTAAGAGCCACTGAACACTACAATGGCAATACATAAAAATCTGAAATGCATGATCACCTTCTGACCGTGCCACTGTTTCCTTGATACGTTTGTTGATGTTCTCCAGCTCCGATGTGGTCGCAGTAAGTACTGTCCCTCCTTCTGTCTCTCTCAACTCATTCAATTCCTATATTATATAAAAAAAGAAATCATACATTTAAAATACAAATAAAACCAGACAGACACTCAGTCCAGTTCCAGTTTCGAGAAGTTGGTTATCAAATAAAAGTCTAATGAAATGGGTAGTTCACCTGCTCTACTTGGTCCAGCCTCTTCCGTAAGTTCTCATTCAGGTAAGTCTCCACTCTGGTGATTGTGCCCTCCAGCTTGATTCTTTCATTCAGGAGTTGCCGATTGTCCTGAGAAACAAAACATCATACTAATAAACTCCTGCTAACATAAGAAATGAGAGTGGTCCAACCCAGAGCCTCATGACATTTAAAAGTTACTTACCTGCTGCAACTGTCGGATTTCATCGTTCAGTGCATCCACCCTCCTCTGGTCTTCCAGACTTAGCTGCGATAACAGATCTGTCCCCAGCTCTGCTTTAAGGGAATCCCGAGTGGACTCCATGGCATGTAAACTGGCCTCCAAGCTCTGCAAACTGCGTTGCTGTAATACAAGATTGTAGAGGAACATTACAATTGGATTAAAACATAGGTTCTCGACCAATGGTTCTCTGCGGTCTTGCATGATGCTTGTGGGAAGCTCAGAAGTGTCTTGACTTTGACACTGTGTAGGTCTTCAAACAAATGACAGATATGTTACAACTGGCCTGCTGACCTTCACAGCATTAGATGAGAATAGTGTCCATTTTTATTCAGAACCCCCTTTTCACCATTTTACTTTAGGCACAGGAAGGCAAAGAACATACTGGAAAATACAAAGCCTCTTGCCTTTTGCACTTATTCTGGAGTCCCCTTAACTCCACCGCCTGGAGATTGTTAAAGTGGTTTTACCTGTTCAACCTAGACTATATGCTTGCAAATCAATTAACAATCTCATACTTGTGGTTTACAAGCGAAAGAAGGTTAGGGAACTCTCCACATTTTAAAGTGAACCTGACCCCTGGGTAAGCCTTAATATCTACCCCTGTGGAGCTTCCCTAGACCCAGACAGTACATGAGGTCTCCTCCCACCACCCCACGCCCAGGTATTGAATATCCCCTAATGAACTTCTGGCCAGGATAGTTAAATAAAGGGGGCTGGGTCTAATCTTAAATTGAGAAAAGCCATAGAGCCAAGTACAGTAGACAGATCAATTAGAAGACGAACACAAATGCAGGTCCTTAAAGGCAACACAAGGTGGCTGCTCTCTAGTACTGTTACAATTTCAGACTAGGTCAGGTTGACATTAACAAGTGAAAATGGAAAAATCTAAATAATTAAGCAACAAAACATGCTGCATTTACAAAAATAAGCCACCTAAACTGAAGCTCACCTTTGGCATGAAAGTCTTTTCAGACTGCAGACGCTTCTCCTTCAGCATCTTCATCTCTGATAATATACTGTCTCGTGAAGCTTTAAACTTCCTCTGTTGTGTCTCAATCTGCTGCATCTGATTCATCAGCTGGTCAATTTCATTATTAATCCCTAAACAGCGCTAAGGAACATTCACAACACAGAATTTTTTTATTTTTTTTTAAATATCAATGAAGACATAAGGGTCTCTTATATGAAGTGCTTGAGGCCATCTTCTCTGAACCTCAGCAGTGTGCTCTATATACTACTAGGGTTAGGGAGAAACTGTCACATTGCCCTGATGTTGAGTGTAAAGCTGCTCCCACCTCCAACACCTCTTCAGTGCTCATCTACCACTTCTTTCTCACTTGCAGCTGCCACCAAAATATCTTGCGACATCACCTCCATCATGTGGCCCAAGCACTGTAATGTGGTTGGCACATGCTTTCCCATACCTGGAAGCACTTTGTTTTGTGCTGGCTGCGACAGAGGAAGGAGCAGCGAGCAATTGCCGGTGAAACATCAGGGACATTTGTCCCAAATGGGCAAAGAGATAGTGACTTTTGCTTTTTAATCCCTGTATCACAGGTAAGTTGAGGTCTTTGGGCCAAGTACAGTTGTGTTTCATGTGATCCTGGGGAGTACAAAGGATGATTTGCTCACATATAAAAGGGTAAGGCAAGCACCACAACGTGCCTTATAAGGGATAAGGGAAAACTTTTAAAATCCACAACAGGTTTATTTTTATTATAATGCGGCAGGTAAAGGATACTCTCAATGTTTCTGCGCAAGTTCTCATTCAGCTTTGCCTCCAGTGCATGCAGTTCATCCTCTACTTTCCGCACATCTTTCTGCAGCTCTAGACGAGACTTCCTAGTGTCATAGTATCCGCCAGTCAGTGCTCCCCGATGGCTGACCTGGTCACCTGTAAAAAGAAAAAGAATTCTGTGAAACATCTCTCCTTGCGAGTTCCCTAAAGGATACATTACCACTGGGGAACATAACTTGACTATCACAGGGGTGACGTCTTTACTTCTGAAAAGTACTTAGTAGAGCTCTTCCATAAGGGCAGGCTCACACCATTTTATGGACCAGATCCAAAACCAGACATGCAGTATTTTTCTGGTCTGCTCTGGAACGGACTGTGCTGGTGTGAACAGAGGCCAGGAATACCATAGTGATACATTTTGGATCCGGAAACAATTTGGTCAGGTCTGGAGATGATGTGGTGTGAATAGGCCCTCAGAGACACTGACACTTCACCCATTTAGGGTTAACCAACAGTGTGTGTAAAGTTTAACCCCCAAACCTCTCCAACGCTTCCCTCTTTTACAGCCGCCACTAAAATACCTGGGGTCAGAGCCCAGAGGGAGCGGTAAGGTCACCCCTTCATCATGTGATAGCAAGCTAACCACTAGGACCAAGCCCCACACCATGGGAGGTGGTCACATATTTCCCCAAACCTAGAAGTACCCAGTATATTGGGCAGGCTGAGACAGTGGAAGGAGTAGTGGGGGGTCCCTGGAGAGGCATCAGTGGGAGTGGGGGACTTTTACAGACACTGCCCATTTTCTCAAACAGTGGACAATGTCTCTTTAAAGAGTTTAATGCAAACCACCTGGGTTAGAAGGTTCTGAAGGGAGCAGATATTGCCCTTTTATATATCCCACACAATTAGACTTTTCAGTCTCGGACTACTATGCACCAGGTTTTTTTTCCCATTACCCGAGTCCCTTTAAAATGATAGTTTAATGTGAACCCATTTAGTGCCTATGCAGGGCAAAGCTACCAGTCACCTTAAATGCCAGCTCCTAACAGCTGCACATACTTTTTCTTTTATTCCAGCCTTTTTGACTGGCTGTTGGGGAAAATAAAACAAAAAGAGAGGAAAATCTGTGTAAGCGCCAAGATTCGGATCTTGCACAAGACTGAAGGACTCTCTGCCTCCCCATGCGAGAGAAACTAGTACCCACTGAGCAATGATCTTAAGCTGGCAAAACATACTTGTGGACTATTCTCGTTACCAAGCACAAGGGTGTTTTAATAGCTCAGGATCATTGCTCAGTAGGTTATGATCTTTTTATGGTTCTTGTCTGGATATCATGAGCTTGCCTTTGGTATATGATTTTTATGCCCTTTAGGTATATAAATTAGTTATGTCACTTTTTACCTGTGTTGCAGCCCTGATAATAAGAGGGGATTGCCTAAACACCCAAACCGCAGTGGCCGTTTTAATCCATTCCAACAAGATTTAATTAAAATCTTTCCTGGACGCTACGAACATTGAAATGGGCCTTTTCACTGGTTTTGTTACGTTTGGATGTGAGAGGAATGGGAATGACTCACGTTTCCCTATACTCAGTGAGGTATGTATGACGTTATGGGCTGCAATTAAAGCAAACTTGTTACTTTGCCTTGGACAAAAGCCCAGGGTCACATTAAACACCTACCGGAGATGCAGAATTTAAAGGATCACAGAGGTTTGCTAGCACAGCATCCCAATAAAAAAAGCAATCTTAATACGCAGATTGTGAAGAGTGATGTGATACACTATCTCTGAGGAGACGTTATTATCCTCCCAGCATACAACAGCTGTTGTATAAAAGAAAACAGAAATACGATCATCTAATCCCATCAAGCAGCGTCCAGAATTCATATTTATGTAGGCTGACATCCAAGAACACAGTCTATAACGTTACAGTTTAATAGCTTAAACTGCTTCACTCACCAAAGCCAAAAAGAATAATACACAAATTATTCCTTTGACAAAAGACAAAAGACAAATACAAGGAATACAAAATGTACTGAGGGGAGCCTTACCCTCCAGGGTGATGCAATCCATGGTGAATGCCCTGGCCAGCTGTGTGGACACCTCCATACTTCGACAAATAAGTGTCTTCCCAAACACATGCTTAAAAGCTTTATCGAATCGGGGATTGTACCGTAGCTTACTGATCATTGGAATGGCATCCTGATGAGGAAAGTTTAAAATACTGGATAAGCTTTTTTTTTTTTTTTTTAAGAACAGTTTCAGAAACAATCACTTCAAAATAACTAAACATACAGACATAAGCTGCTGAACAAAAGACTTCATCTAAGTGAACGTGACATGTAAGTTCTTTTGGATACCGTGGGGGAAGGGTCTTTAACAGTTTTTACTGCTGTGTGGGGACTTTTCGTTGGGGAGATTTCACCTACCTTCATGCACCAATAAAAACCTGCAGGGGGTTCACACCCATCCCTATACTTTAGAAAGCGAAATTACACTTTATATGGAATTACTCAAGGTTTGGCACAATCAAGGCACAAGGGAAGGAAGAGACAGTCACGGTTTGTCAGTATCCAGGAAGAGACAGGCACGGTTTGTCAGTATCCAGGAAGAGACAGGCACGGTTTGTCAGTATCCAGGAAGAGACAGGCACGGTTTGTCAGTATCCAGGAAGAGACAGGCACGGTTTGTCAGTATCCAGGAAGAGACAGGCACGGTTTGTCAGTATCCAGAAAGAGACAGCTGTGGTTTGTCACTATCCAGAAAGAGACAGCTGTGGTTTGTCACTATCCAGAAAGAGACAGCTGTGGTTTGGCACTATCAAGAATAAGGCAGGCAAAGTTCAACAGTATCAAAAAAGAGGTAAGAAAGGTTCGGCACAATCAAGGGAAAGGCAGGCACCATCATAATGAGCCAAATCTTTACCTGTCAGAATAGCCTAAGATTGGAGCATGACAGGAAGGGTTCAGAGGATACCGCAGGTATGTGCAGGCACCTGTAGTAGACTCTCAGGAGAAGAAAAAAGGCACAACCACTGCAACACTATAACAGAAAGCAAAGCATGCATATGTACAATAAGAACATATTGCTGCCTCCATAAGGAGTCCCCAAAAGACTACAGATTCCATCTGTCACTGTGCACTTAGCACCCAAACAGTAAAAATCATGATGCAGAAAGACAAGAAAAATAATGGGCTTGTGTCTTAGCAGTCAGGTTAACATGGACTCACATTGGTCTCTGGGTAGGCCGTGTCTCTAACATCCAACTTGTTGAGCGGCAGGAAGGTAACCTCTCCAGGAAGATTCATCTTGTTAAATTCCATTAGGATCTTCGTGCTGACCTCATCTGACTCGACAATATGATAGAACAACCTGGGGGAGACAACAGTTACAAAAGATCCTTGCTGTTACAGATTACTTCAAAAATGATAAATCTCTAAGTGTGTGTGGACAAACAATTGAGTAGCCTGCTTACATTACGATCACACCTAACTATTAAAGGTCTAGAGGAAAACTGCTGCTCAATCTCTCTCTCTCTCTCTCTCTCCCTTTTGGAGAGATAGCAAAGGGTCTCCAATGGTTGGAGTTGAGAATTCCTGGTTTTGTAGAATTAAATGCTGCAACTGTTCTCAGAACAACAGATTACCAAAAGCAAAGTGATTTAAAAGTAAATATGTCCTAATAGCTATTAAAGTATCTGTGAAGGAGAACATGTCGGAGTGCCAATCAAGGAAACCTTGGTTGGGTACCTAATCAGTATCCTGTAGAAAACTCTGATACAATGTTAAAAAAAGGTGCCATGAAAACTTTTTAATTACTTTAAGCATTCACATGACTGCAATTAATCCCTGACGCACGGCTCTGGTGAAAGGCAGAGGGCTTGGCTGCAGCCGCAGCATCCAATGCCAATTATGTAGCTTAAACTATGTGTTCCATTATCCTTTACTGCAGGTTGTGATTGGCTAATGTTTGACTCCTTCCATCAAACACCACCGTCAGCAGCTGGGGAAGCAGATGATTGCTGGGCTGTACATGAAGCATGTCAGCTTATGATGTCACATGCTGATAAGACTGTAGGCCCATTGCGTGTCAGCGCAGCATCATGCTTTCCCATTTCAGGGAAAACACGCAAAGCTGACAACACAAACACAGCTGTGCAGCTATGACGTGTATTGACACAGAGACAGGAAGAAGGGCAGAGGGGAGGACATTGGAAGGATCCCAAGGTGTATTGTCAGAATTGGCATTTGCGAAAAGCTGAAAGGCTGCAAAATTAAATTAAATGTTGGAAAATTAAAAGGAGAACTATGGGGTCAGTGTTTTCCCCCATAGTTCCTTAGGGTAATGGGAGGACACAAACTAGCGTCCTCCTGTTACCCTAAGCTCAGTATACCGCGAGCTACAGCTCCCTATATACTGAGACGCCGCAGCCGATCCCGACATGGACATCGGGATCCGCCCAGCTGCGTGAGTGACAGCTGGCTCTGCCTATCTAGCCTATAATGTGTTAGCATGCTAGGAGTTCTGTCCTATTTGGAGAGCGACCTTAAATGAACCGTGTAAGTAATGGTGGCTCTTGTTCCTCCATGCACAGTGCCCTCATGTTATACTTTCATTGCCTCACTTAACTGGCATTTCATAATTATCTCTAATGAAGACAGAAGGCACTGCTGGAAAGGTTTACAGCCTCACAAGTACAGTGCGTAGTAATAAAAACAGGGATGAAGAAATGTTACCTGTTTCCTGCTGTGACCTCCACACAAGTGTAAAAGGCCGGTTCACAGTCAAAATTATTCATGATGATGCCGTGGTAGCCATTAATAACGTGCTGATTAATTCCCTTCCTCCGAAAGTGCTCCAGGACTTTATTAATGCTGTCAATACCATTTAAAATCGCCTGCCAAAAAATAGAGCTAAGTTTACAAACTTATAAAACACAACATACAGCTATTCTGGGGATGCACCGATACGTTTTCCGGTATCAAGTACAGATATTTCCCCCCCCCCCAGATACTTGCAGACACTGAATACTGATACCGGAAGTCCCATTAAGGAAGCTGGGCAAGAAGGTGATGAGCAAGCATGGAGCTGGCTTGCCTTGCCGCATGGGTTCCTGATTGGCCAGCTTCCCGACCAATTAGGGCGGCAAGTCATTACACACCGGCCAGCTTTCTGTTTGGCCGTCCATGCTCCCTGGTGACGAGGAAGCAAGGAGCTGGCTTCCCGGCCAATCAGGAAGCTGGGTGGCGTGTAATGACTCACCGCCCGGCTTCCTGATACCGGAAGTTCCAGTATTGGGAGCATTTGGGCGAGTACGTGCCCAAATACTCGGTATCAGCACCGATACAGATACTGGTATCGGTATAGCCCTAATCTATGCATAACATTCTTTAGCTAATTAATGATCATGTCACCTTTCCTGTGGCAGCCCGCAGCAGCTGCTGCTTCTTTTCCAGATCCTCCCTCTTAGCCGCTAGGGCCTGCTGCTCTGCATTCTCCTCCCGCCACAAGTAACTGAGAAACGAGTAATTAAAAGGAGGCAAGTTTAGGTTTAAAAAGGTCAACAAGCTTTTTTTTCTTGCGCATAAGATGACTAAAATATCTATCTTAATAGGAAACCAAGCTAAAAATTGGATTTTTGTACTCACAGTAAAATACTTTTCTACACTGAGGGACAGAGCAAATCATTTACTGTTGAATTATGCTGTGCCCTATGAGAGGAGGAGTGGACACTAGCAAAAAATAAAAATCTGTAGGCCAGTCCAGGATAACCCCCTCCTATTTCCAGCATGCCTCAGTTTGTAGCAAGCAGTACCAAGCGCATGATCATAAAACTCAGAGAGCCGGGATCCGTGTTTCAATGGTCTAAGAGGAAGAGATTTTACGGCGATTACAAAAATCCAATTTTCTTTCTCACCAAGGGACACAGGAAGTAATCTACTGTTGGAACATCCAAAAGCAGTCTAACTGAGGGGCTAGCAAACCACCATGAAGAAGCATTCTGGGAATAGGAGAGATTATGTTTTGTTTGGCCGTAGCCAATCCTCCTGAAGGCAGCAGCATATCCGAGAGATGATTTTTTTGTGTCCCTCAATGGGCGAGAAAGTAATAAAACTTGTACACAGCTTCTATATAGACAGAACACCATATCATTTTGAACACTAGTGCCTTACTTTCGCTCGCTCTGTAGCTCATCTTTCTTATTTTTCACTTCGTAGTATTTTTTATCCAGTTCTTCCACCCGAGCTTTCACTTCATTCAGATCTTGATCTAGTTTCTTAGAAAAGTAAAAAGCAAATAATCATAAAATGACTGTGCACAAACATTTCCCAAATATTGCCATTTGTGGGTTCCACATGAAGTGGGATGGCCAACACCATTTTAAACTAGACATATGTTTGTTCTAATCTTCTAAGGTATGACAACAACAAAAACAAAAACCCAAAAAATAGATGCAGACCAGCACAGGTCAATGTGCCCCTCCTACACACCCCAAGTTTGAAGTAAAACTATCATTAGAACAATTCGGCACAGAATTACATGGCAGATTGCACCACAGGATGTGTGTCCTGGGAGCCCCAAACAAGTGCACACTGCACACTATATGGAAATACTGACTTTAGTCAGTTCACATCTTACAACAGAACACAGCCACCAACTGAGATGTGCTTCACGGCAATAAAAGAAATGCATGGGGTGCGAATAGACTAGGAGCAGTTTTCTTCCATTCCTATTGTGCATGACATGTTTTGTGGCTGCCAGGATGCAGTCCTGGGAATGAGTTTCTTGATGTTAAGAATTGCCATCTTGTGGAGTTTACCACTATAGGAATTTGTAGTATTTTCTTTACAGAAAGGGTTCCTTTGAAGGGATTCCGCAATCAACTCAAATATTGCCGGTACAAGCACAGGAAAATCAAGTAATTTAAAATGATTGCTTGCGGTGTTTTTCCTTCCTGTAAATTATTTTCTTTTCAATTGTTTTTTATATAATTTTTTGTATCATTTATGGGGGAGTGAAGGGGAATATTATAGTGGTCACTTAAGTCTCCTGACATCAAGATTCAAGATGGTGGCACCATGCACCAGCACCTTCATATGCGACAGAAAAAAGGAACAGGAGTACATCTACCAATGCTTGAGAAGCAATGACCTATAGCAGCCATCTCTAAGGTCTCATTCACACTGCCGCACATATACGCGTATTGTCCCATATGCAAATAAATGGCTCAATACACTTGCTGCGTATGGAGCCGTATATTTCGTAGCGTAAACATGCGCAAAAACGGAATAGAATCAAGATCCATCGGGGCAGCGTATTTATGCGTATTACGTATTTACATTAAAATTTCTATTAGGAGTGATGCATTCTGGGATTGCATATAGTGCACGCATATGCACACGTATATGCGTATACATACCCGCATCGACGCGCGTACATGCAATATACAATTTTGCTCTTGGGTTGTGTGTGAATGAGGCCTAAAGGAAACCACATATCACTCCAAAGCCTACTTACACTGTACTGCTCGAGATTTTTCTCCTTATTTGCTTCAGTATCTTCCAGATCTTTGTGTATGGTAGCAATCTGACGTTTCTTGTCGTTTATGGCCTGGTCCAAGGACTTCAGCTCTTTCTTAATCCACTTGTCCCTTTCTTCTTTAGAGGTGAATTGGCTACCACGCCCCTGCTTGGCATACAGGTCAGTCCTCTCCTGTGTAGCCTGAGCCAGTCTAAATCAAAGTTAAAGCAGCATTAAAGCTGCATTCCAGCCAAACAACTAAATGAACATATGTAAAATGAAATAGATGTCATTTTGTTTATATACACTGTCTCCACCATTTTGCTTAGTTATGACAAAATCTGTTCATAAAGAGCACTACTGTATGTATGTACTGCTATATATGTAAATGGCCATATACAAAGCCAATCAATATACCCTAATCCTCTAATATTAACATTATAAAATAACTGTAAAGCACTCTTGGACACACCTTGCAATGCCGCTTTCTTCCTTCTGTTTTACACTGGAGAATTTGGGCTCTGTTTCAGCCAGCTCCTTCTGTTTCTCCTCAATCTTCTCCAGTAACTTCTGCCTCTCTTTTAGTAGACGTTTCTAAACCAGAAAACAACTCAGGTTAAAGGGTTTAAAAAACCTTCCATATGCAGACAGACCAGTCACCCCTCAATGGGAGGAGCCATAGTTACCCTCTGCTCGCTATTTCCAGCCAGCTCATCCTGCAGATCCTTGGTTTTCAACTCCAGCTTGGTTCTCTGTTTTATCTGCTCCTGCCTTTCTGCGCTCAGCTGCTCCTTCTCCTCCTTCATCGCTGAGATCTTTGACTTCAACTCACGCACTTGACGCTCGATTTCCTAAAGAAACACAAATCAACTGGTTGTCTAAATCTGAAACTGCATCATAAAATAATATTCCAACCACGGACTTCAAGCAACACATACTCACCTTTCCTTTGCTCCCCTGCAGCTTCATTCATTGGAGGAATTACTCCATGTGACAGTGTTGGGCCAATCATCAGCCTTGTCACATGGGGAAAGTCCACAGCCATGTGAATCACTGGCAAAAAAATTTAGTTCCAAGTGCCTTTTCTACTCTGCCAAAATTCAGTCACACGACTCTCCAGTCCTGTCTTCTCTTACTTCTGTTCACAGAAAGCAGGGTCCCTCTTCGGGTGCCCATGTCACTGCCTGCGTGATGTGGACACTTCCTAATGGCCGTCTAGAGTCAGGGTCCTCATGAAGTAGAAGAGGGCTCTCAGTGCAAACAACTGCAGCATTGGATTACTGGTCCCTGGCACCTGGAAAGGGTGGCAGTAAGGGACCTGGGCTTTAGTTGAGAAAAACATGCATTAGAAGGCAAGAAACAAAAATGTGCTGGATATGCGAGAGGGGTGGTGGAAGGGAAGAGAGTTAATTTTTGCCCAGAGATGAGCTTTAGCCTCATTTAGGAAGGATTTATGAGTAAAATTTTTTCTGATGTTGTGCCAAATATAAGTGAACCACAAGAGACTCGAACTGCAGAAAGAACTGCAATGGTTACTGCAGGTGACCTGCATTTTACAAATGGGATGCAAATACAGGCTGGGACAGAGAAATCCAGCAGATTATTGCAGACAGTGATATCTGCTTTCTGTTAAATGAGCCCCTTAGTGTCTGACCTCCTACAGGTAAGTTTTATCCTTAAAGTAGTATTAAGGTCTGGGCGTTTACCTTAATGCATTCTCTGCATTAGGGTAAAAACGGCCCAGCACCTTTTTCTACCCCAGTCCCCTCCTCACTTACCTGTCCGATGCGCTCGTCCCCACCGGTCCGAAGCGATCCTCCATTCCTCGAACATCCAGGTTGCGGGGGGAGGATACTGATGGCAGAGGAGCCATTAGGCTCCTTCTGCCGTCAAAGAGGGAAGGGGCGTGGCCTGCCACAGGGCTGTGTGCGTCTATGGACGCACACAGCCACTGCGGAAACGAGCACGCACGGGTGCCTCCACTAGAACGATGGTGGGGGAAAAAGCGCTGTGGGGAGCCACTAGAAAACGAGGAATTCGAAAACTTTTAAAGAAACAGAGAAACAGCGTCCAGCAAAGGAGGATCTCCTTAAAGGAGAATTTAAAAAAAAAAAAGCTTTATTACTCTTGCGTTTCCACCCCGGGGTTTTAATAGAAATTCATTCAGATATCTAGACTCTACATTCGACTTTGGCTCAATACGCTGATTGCTGACCAAAAACTGGCAGGCAGACCTTAATGCAATGCCTCTAAATGCTTCACAAGCTATGCCATTAGATATTCACCAGATACTTTGCTGTATCCAGACCCCAGACACAGAGAAGCACCGACACTCACCTCCATTTTATCTCTGGCATCCTGTTGAGCATCTCTCAGCTGCCTTGATTTTTCACCGCTGGTCTCACGCTTTGAAGAAAGCTAAACAAAGAGGAAGGAGGAAATATAGTGTCACTTAAAAGCATTAAAAGGTTCCAAGGTGTATATTAATAAGGCGATAATCATTTCGATGCAATGTTAGTTAGATTAGAAGAAGACTTGCCTCGTCCAGTTTGGCCCGGGTCTCATTCAGCTCTTGGTTATAGATGGTATACTCCAGCGCTCTCCTCATTTTGTCCCACTTCTGGTACTGGGCCAGTTCTTCCTTCTCATCCTCTAGTGTGTGAAGTCGCTCTTCGATGTACTTCAATAGCTCGTTGATCTTTTCTCGTTTACCCTCTGTAGTAAGTCGAAATATGAAATGTGACCAACAATCTTATATAACCTCCAATTGCCAAGTAAGGGACTTTACTGACCAGTTTCCTTCATCAAGGAGATACTCTCTTCTTTCCTCTCATCATACACCCTAGTCCCAGCTACCTCCCTCAGCAACTTCAGCCGCTGAGAGTCCGGAGCTGTGGCCATCTGGTTAATCTGAAGGAAGGCAAACAATTTACCACCACCCGAAAGGTAAGCATGTTAGCAGTTATTGAGCGTGTTTCCGTCACGCCCCTACCCCTTTTGGAAGAAGTTGGACTTTTTTTATTTCCCGCCATACCACCCCAATATATTTTTTTCCAGGTCATATATAAATGTACATTAAAAAACAAAATGTTTAAATTGAAATAAAATGAACAGGAACTGCATGCATAGTTTACAGCTGAAGGAACCGGGGGGCAACCCGACAGACACATGTTTCTGTCCCTACATATACTTGCCACAGTAACAGGCCCCCCATCAGTGGCACAATAACTTTATATATGGTCCAGACACTTGTTACAGCCAAATATATGTAAACGCACAAGGTTAAAAAAAAAGCATGGGCTTACACAAAAGCTAAAGCTTGAGTTCACAGTGGCAGATACCTTTAAAGGTGCCCATACACTCTACGATTCTCGTACGAGAATCACGGGAAATCCCGCGATCGTACGATAATCGTACAGTGTATGGAAGACGTGCGACCGTCGAACAAGCAGGCTTGAAAACCCGCCCGGGTTAGTGGCCTGCTTGTTCGACAACTGTCCGTTTGCAGTGATTGGAAGCCCGTTCGACACACTGCCCGTTTGCAGTGATTGGAAGCCCGCCCCTCACTGCGGTCATCGGAAGCCCGCCCCTAAGCGGGGCGGGCTTTCGATGATCGCAAGTACGATCTGCCTGTCCAAGATGGGCAGATCGTACGAGCTTTTAATAAGCTTACGACCATCACAAGACAAAAGTCTTGCGATGGTCGTAAGGTGTATGGGCACCTTTAGTCTTCTCCTAGTGCTGCTCCGTAGTTGATGACACCCTACCAGATGACTATGGGACACTGAATGCACAGTAGCACCACTGGCCAGGGACATGTGGCATCCACCTTTGCATGTGTGATCTTCAATACACAGAACATATTACTGAAAGCAACAGATGCATTTAACAGGATATTTTTAATTTTGCCTGCAACTATCTGCATCTTCTTAATGCTGCAACTTAAACAATCAGAAAAAAAACATAATAGTTTTTTGTAATTACAAAAACTTATCACAACGAGCATAAATCCCAATTCGCAACATGCCAAATGACCAGTTGCTGAGAAAGTTCAAATGAGTCCCAGGCTGAGCTGACCCAGGTCAGAACATATAGCGTTAAAAACAGCCACAGCAACATATGAATGACAACAGAGAATAAATGTAGTAAAAAATTATAAAATAATCAAGTATATCAAAGACATATGTAAGATCCCTAGAAAACTCAGATTCCAAATGACAACCTGTGTGATGAATATCGTGGCTCCAGCCACTTTATCAGGAGAGTCAGCTCAGCCTGGGACACTTGTTGAGCTTTCCCAGTAACTGGTCATATAGCATATTGTGGAGTGGTATGCGTTTCTACATGGGGTTTGGTTTTAAATGGTTTAAGTGTGCATGAGATTCATGCTTCATGTGATCTATGGAAATCTGTAATTTCCATAGAGCGTATTTCATATAATAATCATTGTAGTGGTGCAGAATATTACTCAGGGGAAAAGTTACTGTGAAGCAAGAATAAAGAAAGATAGATTGGGGTACCAATTAACAATACATTTACGAAAAAAATTACTAGATTGATGTGGGGTTCTTTATATACTACAACAACACTAGTTAAAATGATCTTACCTTTCCCTGTTTTACAATGTAATAGGGATTACTGCGTGAAAAGCCAGCGCTTTCCAAAAGATTCATTACATCGTTCTTCCTGTAAGAAAAAGAAACCACACTTTTTATTGTAGGATACTGTATTGCTGCAGCAAATACTAACACAAAATGCAGACATTTATCCAAGTCCATCAAATCTCCTCATTTACATGCTGGGATGAGTAAAGCTTCTGATGCATTTCTGGGAAGATCAGACGTAAGCACTACACATCTCAGACCGCAATGCTACAATCATGTCTCCACCTCCCTCTCATTCTGGCCATCTACAAATCAAATCTTGAGATGTGTGTTATGTGAATGAATGAGGGGGGGGGGTGACAAGACTGGGGTCTATGAGAAGTACAGTGGGATCTGTACGGTTTCTAGAATGTAAATGGTCAGATCTGGCAGATGACAAAGAAAGCTTGCATTATAGGGGGTTGCTTTTGAAGCAAAGTTTAACTGCTTTCACTCTGTGTACTGCAGACGGGAGTTGGACTTTAACATGTTAAAGTTTATATGAGGTTTTAGGGCGGGTTCACACCATTTTCCGGACCAGATCTGGTTCGGAAAATGGTGTGAACCTGCCTGCAATTCCAGACCAGACAAAATGAGTCATGCAGTATTTTTCTGGTCTGCCTTGGAACGGACTGCGCTGGTGTGAACAGAGGCCGAAAACAGCATAGGGGCTAAATTAGGATGCATTTGGTCTGGAGATGATCTGGTTCTGGTGTGAATGGGCCCTTAGTGACTGGGTTTAGATCCACTTTAATTCTAACACTTACTAACACAGAAGCAGCCACTACATAGAAATAATATTTACAAATTTGCTGGCTTTCAAGTTGTGATTATTTTGAGACAGACTCCCTATTACATGGGACATGTCAAACGACTTAAGGCCCATTCACACCAAACTCAGAAGGAAATCACAAGTCAACAGAGGGTCCGTTTACTTGCAATTGTACCTTCTGATCCGTTGCAATACATTTTTGAATCGATGTTAACGGAAGGGTACTGAAAAATGAATGGTTGTGAATGGGCCTAGTTGGGCACACTGGATCGGTTGTGTTACGCTGAATAAAAAGTAGTGCATGTTCTACTTTCTTTTCAAGGCAACGGAGAGGTGTGAACTAGCCTCATTGACACCCATTCATTTTTCGGTACCCTTCAATTAGCATCTGCTGAAAAATGTATCGCAATGCAACAGATCACAATGCAATAGATCAGGTGTGAATGGGCAAAAGGTAAGCAGTAAGAAAAATGTCAACACTTACGTCACCATTTTCTTGTCTAGGAAATACTGATCCTTTTTGGCTCCAATCACTCTTCGTAGTGACACCTCCTCCTTATCAATCTAAGTAAAGAATTAAAGTAGATGAAAATGCTACACATTACAAAAGGGCCCAATGGCACCTTTAGCATTGTTTTGTTAGTCTTATGTCAATATATTAAAAATCATTATGGAAATACTTTTTCCCCCCTCTTTATGTGCGGACTTGTGACTGCTAACCCTCCTTATAAATCTAGTTTTTTCTCAGGCAGTGTGGACTTTTGAGCATGAAGGCAAGGCAGGAAGTGACCTACTGCAACAGCAACAGTGCATTACACCTACACTCCACTTCCAAAAACCCAAGGGGAGGATATGGCCTTCACTTATCACTGTCACAGCATTTGTATAGAAAGAAGCACAGACATATTCTTAACAGACAGCAGCACAGTGCAGGACCAAGGAGTAATTTCAGAGACCACTAAAAAGCATTGTCGGCCCTCCACCAGAAATATAATGAACAACTGCAAGCTGGCAGTATCATCATGTAATTGCAAAGGGATATAAATGGAGGTACAATATCAGGGATTATTATCTATATTATATACTACGCACATAAGAATTTTTGCTCTGGCTAGAGAAACACTTTGACAATGTCAATGCAATTAGGAGTTACACAAAAATTAAACATTTCACTTACTGGCAACCTGTTGTCTGAGTTATCAAATATAATTTCCACAAAGGCAGAAATGACCCGAGGACCCGTTCCTTCCTGAAAAACAAAGATTTTATTTTTTTACCCAAAAATCCTTCTTATAAAAAAAAAAAGGAAGAGAATCGTTTTAGGGCCTGTTCACATGATATCGGGTCCTGATCTGCAGACGCGGTGCTACTGATGCAGTGCGTTTTGGCCGCGTTCTAGTCTAGAGTGGGGCTGTCAGTATGTTAGTTGAAGTGCAGTGCGTTTGACGCGTTTGTAATGCGTTTTCGGTCCGTAACCTGAACGGACTGCGCACGTGAGAACTGTAGCCCATAAAACACATAGGGATACATTGGGATGCATTTTTAGTGCAGAAGCGTACGGATCAGGTCAGCACAGAAAATGGACGTCGTGTGAACAGGCCCTTAGGGTTTGCCCACTGGCTGTCACTGGCCAAAAGGCAAGTCCTGTGTAATTCGATAAATTAATTCCTGTATATCTCTCTCAGCTGAAACAACGATTGGTAGGGATAGGCCAGTACAGCAGTCAGTCAATTCACAAACAAGTGCCTAAAAGGTGCTACATTTGTTCTGCTTAGACAACTGTTCATCTCTAATCATTTTTTTTTTAACTAGAAGGAAATATATTACTACACCTTGTGTATTACAATACAAACACAAAATGTGAATGAAACAGCATTAGAAGTAGAGATTGTCAAATATAAGTTACTCACGTGTAGAAGAGCCAATCTCTGCTCTGGACGAAGATGACTGAATTCATCACTAAGAACAAACTGGATGGCTGGAGGAGAAAAGAAAAAAAAAAAAAAACTATTCATTCAACAACACACTCTATATTCATGTTTTGTGAATAATACTGAACTCCATATAAAAGATACAAAGAAATGCAGCACTGTATTTATTTATACATCATAAGGGCTCATGCACACGGGAGCAATGCAGAGTGAATTTGGGCGTATTTTCATACAGTGTAAATGTATTTGTGGTGAGCGGGAGATGCAGCTGCTGTGCATAGCAATGTATGAACAGAAAATGATGTATACCCGCAACGCCAACACTGCCATTTGCATGCGCTCGGGGCTATGTTTACAAACATAGAAGGTTCCTGTTCAGAACATTACCCCCACGCAAACACCGATGTCAGCATATACCATGTACAGCATTTTCTGTCCATACATTGCCATGGACAGAAAACCAGGTGCTCATAATACAGATATATTTTACAATGTATGAACACACTTCTGTATTTTCTCTCCAATACACTCAGGTGCATGGACCCTTAAAAGTGTTTAGGTAACTGATTTTGAACTGGTATAAATCCCTGGTTGCAATCCCCTGCATTACATACCTTTGTAATGCAGGGTAATAGTCCTGCAATGTACTTGAAGACAGCAAGGGACCAATTTCAACCTGGAGCGAGGGGGCGGAATAGGCAACTATTACAGATTATTCCTCTACCCCTAGACTCCATGATCAGGTAACCCTTGCATGGCATGTAAGGTGGGGGCATTGCAAGGGTATTTTTTGTGTTTTTACAGCTTTACCAACAGCAGAAAAACACCAGGTGTCCTGTCAGACAGAGCTGTGTAAATCTCCTTACTGGATGGACAGTGGCCGGCGAGTGTATGTATTTATGGTGTGCTTTGGGTTTTGCTTGAAACGTGGCATCCTAATATGATATTTGGGATGGATTTTGTTGGTACAGCAGCTGCTTGTTCCTAAACACAAGGAAAGCCTGTAAGAGAAGAGTGACTACAATTTACTGTGACCCTTCTGTTGAAAAGCTGGCATTCACTGCTCCCCAGCCAGTGCTGGTATTCAACTCTTCAGGTAGGTGGAATGCCTTCTGGTCCCACCGTAGTTCCTACCACTTGTACGTCCTGTAGTGGAGTATGAACCGACAGAAGGAACCACAGTGCACGGTGGGGAGGGCAGGGATTTTACACTCCCGGAAGTGTGGAATACATGCTGCAGCCAAAGAACAGCTACTTTTACAGGCTGCCTTGTGTTTAGAGGGGACCCTATGGTGACCGGGTCTTGCTGCTCTTTGAAAGGTCAGGAAAGAGTTGTATGAAGTACACACGAGGGAGCTGTGTTATCGTTATCTGTAGGTACACCTTGCTAGTACCGGGTTGGACACCCTTTTGCCTTCAGAACTGCCTTAATTCTTCGTGGCATAGATTCAACAAGGTGATGGAAACACTCCTCAGAGATTTTGGTTCATATTGACATGATAGCATCACGCAGTTGCTGCAGATTAGTCAGCTGCACATCCATGATGCGAATCTCCCGCCCCACCATATCCCAGAGGTGCTCTATTGCACTGAGATCTGGTGACTGTGGAGGCCAGTGGAGGCCATTGAGTACAGGGAACTCATTGTCATGTTCAAGAAACCAGTTTGAGATGATTTTAGCTTTGTGACATGGCGCATTATCTTGCTGGAAGTAGCCATCAGAAGATGGGTACACTGTGGTCAGAAAGGGATGGACATGGTCAGCAACAATACTCAGGTAGGCCGTGGCGTTTAAGCGATGCTCAATTGGAACTAAGGGGCCCAAAGTTTGTCAAGAAAATATCCCCCACACCACCACCAGCCTGAGCTGTTGATACAAGGCAGGATGGATCCATGCTTTCATGTTGTTTACGCCAAATTTTGACCCGACCATCTGAATGCCGCAGCTGAAATCGAGACTCATCAGACCAGGCAATGTTTTTCCAATCTTCTATTGTCCAATTTCGGTGAGCCTGTGCGAATTGTAGCCTCCGTTTCCTGTTCGTAGCTGACAGGAGTGGCACACGATGTGGTCTTTTGTGGCTGCAGCCCATCTGATTTAGGGTTGGACGTGTTGTGCGTTCACAGATGGTATTCTGCAGACCTCGGATGGAACGAGTGGTTGTTTGAGTTACTCTTGCCTTACTATCATCTCAAACCAGTCTGCCCATTCTCCTCTGACATCAACAAGGCATTTTCCTCCACACAACTGCCCCTCACTGGATATTTTCTCTTTTTCGGACCATTCTCTGTAAACCCGAGAGATGGTTGTGCGTGAAAATTCCAGTAGATCAGCAGTTTCTGAAATACTCAGACCAGCCCGTCTGGCACCAACAACAATGCCACATTCAAAGTCACTTAAATCCACTTTCTTCCCCATTCTGATGCTCGGTTTGAACTTCAACAAGTCGTCTTTACCACATCTAGAGGCCTAAATGCATGGAGTTGCTGCCATGTGATACACTGATTAGCAATTCGTGTTATCAAGCAATTGAATAGGTGTACCTAATAAAGTGGCCGCTGAGTGTATATATGCAATTCCGTAACCAATCTTGCATTTTAAAACACATTTGTCACACAGCGCAAACCAGTGACAGGTGACTCTCGAGGTACCCAATTCATCTCCCCATGTCATTTTCACCTCCAACCACTCACTGGACAGTGAATGAATATCACCTCAGTCAAGCAAGAAGAGAGCTAACCTAAGAAGCACCAACACTATGAGGAATTTGTGGTTCAACCCTGTATATAGGTGTTTGCCTAAAATAAAAAAAACTTTTCTTACCATAGAAGAAATTACTCTTGCCCGATCCGTTTCTCCCCACTGAAATACAAAAGAGAAAAAGTCAAAAGCCTATTTAATAAACATGTAAATAAAAGAGCCTTTCTTTAAGAGAACTATGAGGTAAGCGTTTTCCCCCATAGTTCTTCTAAGGGTCACAGGAGGACATAAACTAGCGTCCTCCCGTGACCAAGCTCAGCATACCGCGAGCTGTAGCTCACTATACACGGAGACCGCCGCAGCCGGGACGGATCCCGACATTACCGTCGAGATCCACCCAGCTGAGTGATTGACAGCTGGCTCTGCCTATCTAGAAGCAGAGCCAGCTGTACCCGCCCCCTCCCCCATCCGTTTCTCCACTCAGAGCTGGCGGAGCGGGGAGGCGGGGAATCCCTGCAGGGAGATGATCTAGAAGTTAGCGAGCACGGTATGTGTTCTCTCACTTCCCGATCTATTGAGCCGACACGCAAGTTTCATTGTCACGCGTCGGCTCGAACTATGAGGAGTGATTTACACTCACTTCATAGTTCTCCTTTAAAGTAAATGAAAATGCGTGTCCTGCTTATGTAGCACCCCCCCCAAAAAATAAAAAGCGCAGTGAAAACTTTATAAAAATAAAACATTTCAAGATAAATGTGAGAATAACTTAGCTTACACCTTGGCTTTCGGTACGTTCACCCAGGCCACCTTCGGCAATCCAACTGTTGTGGAACTACCAAGTCCTATAGGGCATTGCAAGGGTCTGACAGCTATAGTCATGACTTTCAGAGGCAGATCCATGATGGGATTTGTAGTTTTCATCACAGCTAGAAGGACAAAGTCTGGCTACCCCTGACCTAGGACAA
>NW_017306853.1:273188-285684 GCF_000935625.1 Nanorana parkeri | reverse complement strand
ATTTGTTGTGTGGCTGCACCATGACAGATCCTCTTTAATATGTTACTGTTGTCATTGGCTGCAGTGACCTGGAGCTGATACTCACCAATAACATTGTGCTTGGAACTGAAAGGATCCACAATAGTCTGATCTCTGTAGCTGCGGAAGCCTTGGATGATCACCTGAAGAAAAAGAGAAATTCGGGTCATTTCACCTCGTCTACTAATCACCGGGCGCTGGAACTGAGCACAAGAGGAACACACTGTTATTGAAGAACGGTTTTTGCTCACTCCTTTCCTGAACTGCTAGTTATCTGGCTGCTGACCAACACACCGGCTTCAATACTTTCTAACTTACTAAGAAGAACCCCGGGAAGAATAAAATAACCCTCTCAGTGCTGGAGGTGACAAGTGTTCGTTTTGGTCTATCCATTGGTGCATCAGAACGCGCAGTCCTGCGATGCCGTGCATTCCTGTGCAGTGCGACTTGCATCATGACTTAATGACTGAGGACAAAATGTGGGTCCTGACGTTACACAGGTTGAGAACCACTTATCTTCCGCACAGTGTCAGTATACGAGGCGCAGCATACAGTGTCAGCATACGAGGCGCAGCATACAGTGTCAGTATACGAGGCGCAGTATACAGTGTCAGTATACGAGGCGCAGTATACAGTGTCAGTATACGAGGCGCAGTATACAGTGTCAGTATACGAGGCGCAGTATACAGTGTCAGTATACGAGGCGCAGTATACAGTGTCAGTATACGAGGCGCAGTATACAGTGTCAGTATACGAGGCGCAGTATACAGTGTCAGTATACGAGGCGCAGTATACAGTGTCAGTATACGAGGCGCAGTATACAGTGTCAGTATACGAGGCGCAGTATACAGTGTCAGTATACGAGGCGCAGTATACAGTGTCAGTATACGAGGCGCAGTATACAGTGTCAGTATACGAGGCGCAGTATACAGTGTCAGTATACGAGGCGCAGTATACAGTGTCAGTATACGAGGCGCAGTATACAGTGTCAGTATACGAGGCGCAGTATACAGTGTCAGTATACGAGGCGCAGTATACAGTGTCAGTATACGAGGCGCAGTATACAGTGTCAGTATACGAGGCGCAGTATACAGTGTCAGTATACGAGGCGCAGTATACAGTGTCAGTATACGAGGCGCAGTATACAGTGTCAGTATACGAGGCGCAGTATACAGTGTCAGTATACGAGGCGCAGTATACAGTGTCAGTATACGAGGCGCAGTATACAGTGTCAGTATACGAGGCGCAGTATACAGTGTCAGTATACGAGGCGCAGTATACAGTGTCAGTATACGAGGCGCAGTATACAGTGTCAGTATACGAGGCGCAGTATACAGTGTCAGTATACGAGGCGCAGTATACAGTGTCAGTATACGAGGCGCAGTATACAGTGTCAGTATACGAGGCGCAGTATACAGTGTCAGTATACGAGGCGCAGTATACAGTGTCAGTATACGAGGCGCAGTATACAGTGTCAGTATACGAGGCGCAGTATACAGTGTCAGTATACGAGGCGCAGTATACAGTGTCAGTATACGAGGCGCAGTATACAGTGTCAGTATACGAGGCGCAGTATACAGTGTCAGTATACGAGGCGCAGTATACAGTGTCAGTATACGAGGCGCAGTATACAGTGTCAGTATACGAGGCGCAGTATACAGTGTCAGTATACGAGGCGCAGTATACAGTGTCAGTATACGAGGCGCAGTATACAGTGTCAGTATACGAGGCGCAGTATACAGTGTCAGTATACGAGGCGCAGTATACAGTGTCAGTATACGAGGCGCAGTATACAGTGTCAGTATACGAGGCGCAGTATACAGTGTCAGTATACGAGGCGCAGTATACAGTGTCAGTATACGAGGCGCAGTATACAGTGTCAGTATACGAGGCGCAGTATACAGTGTCAGTATACGAGGCGCAGTATACAGTGTCAGTATACGAGGCGCAGTATACAGTGTCAGTATACGAGGCGCAGTATACAGTGTCAGTATACGAGGCGCAGTATACAGTGTCAGTATACGAGGCGCAGTATACAGTGTCAGTATACGAGGCGCAGTATACAGTGTCAGTATACGAGGCGCAGTATACAGTGTCAGTATACGAGGCGCAGTATACAGTGTCAGTATACGAGGCGCAGTATACAGTGTCAGTATACGAGGCGCAGTATACAGTGTCAGTATACGAGGCGCAGTATACAGTGTCAGTATACGAGGCGCAGTATACAGTGTCAGTATACGAGGCGCAGTATACAGTGTCAGTATACGAGGCGCAGTATACAGTGTCAGTATACGAGGCGCAGTATACAGTGTCAGTATACGAGGCGCAGTATACAGTGTCAGTATACGAGGCGCAGTATACAGTGTCAGTATACGAGGCGCAGTATACAGTGTCAGTATACGAGGCGCAGTATACAGTGTCAGTATACGAGGCGCAGTATACAGTGTCAGTATACGAGGCGCAGTATACAGTGTCAGTATACGAGGCGCAGTATACAGTGTCAGTATACGAGGCGCAGTATACAGTGTCAGTATACGAGGCGCAGTATACAGTGTCAGTATACGAGGCGCAGTATACAGTGTCAGTATACGAGGCGCAGTATACAGTGTCAGTATACGAGGCGCAGTATACAGTGTCAGTATACGAGGCGCAGTATACAGTGTCAGTATACGAGGCGCAGTATACAGTGTCAGTATACGAGGCGCAGTATACAGTGTCAGTATACGAGGCGCAGTATACAGTGTCAGTATACGAGGCGCAGTATACAGTGTCAGTATACGAGGCGCAGTATACAGTGTCAGTATACGAGGCGCAGTATACAGTGTCAGTATACGAGGCGCAGTATACAGTGTCAGTATACGAGGCGCAGTATACAGTGTCAGTATACGAGGCGCAGTATACAGTGTCAGTATACGAGGCGCAGTATACAGTGTCAGTATACGAGGCGCAGTATACAGTGTCAGTATACGAGGCGCAGTATACAGTGTCAGTATACGAGGCGCAGTATACAGTGTCAGTATACGAGGCGCAGTATACAGTGTCAGTATACGAGGCGCAGTATACAGTGTCAGTATACGAGGCGCAGTATACAGTGTCAGTATACGAGGCGCAGTATACAGTGTCAGTATACGAGGCGCAGTATACAGTGTCAGTATACGAGGCGCAGTATACAGTGTCAGTATACGAGGCGCAGTATACAGTGTCAGTATACGAGGCGCAGTATACAGTGTCAGTATACGAGGCGCAGTATACAGTGTCAGTATACGAGGCGCAGTATACAGTGTCAGTATACGAGGCGCAGTATACAGTGTCAGTATACGAGGCGCAGTATACAGTGTCAGTATACGAGGCGCAGTATACAGTGTCAGTATACGAGGCGCAGTATACAGTGTCAGTATACGAGGTGCAGTATACGAGGTGCAGTATACAGTGTCAGTATACAAGGTGCAGTATAGTGTATTCTGTGTAGTGTCAGTATATGATGTGAGGTACAGTGTATGTGGCCTAGTGTGGGCCGCTCAGGCCTCGGCTCTCCGCCCGACTGCTCCTTCGCCTCCCCTGGCCATATCGCCCGGTACCTGTTTGATATACATGTCCGCGGTTCTCCGGAGCCCTCCTGCGGGGCCGCTCTCCGGTGAAAGGTGAGAGGTTACGCTCTCCCGGGCCCGGACTCTACTATCATCAGTCTCCCGCCAGCAGACAAAATGGCGGCCGTCTCCTCCTCACACAGCGAGGACCGTACCAACTGCACGGTGGGGGGGTGAAAGGATCTTTGCGAGGGAGCTGGGAGGGAAACCGGGGACAGCCCGGGACACAGCGGTACATGTGATGGGGGAGAAGAGAAGAGCGGGGCATCGGAAGCACCGGAAAACCGAGGAAGGAAGGTGAAAAATCCCCCGGGACCGGAAAGAGATGGTGCAGTCCACCTGAGGAATACACTGGCGCCAAACTAAACATTGAACTCACTCTCAGTAGTACACAACACTACTATACACTGACTACACAATACACTGCACTGTATACTATATACACCGAGTACATAATGGAGGGGGATTTATGATAACAGACAAAATCTTAAGTAGTGGCCCATGGCAACCTGACAGCTTCGCTCTTTCATTTTCTAACGTAAACTGAAAACAGAAGCTGATTGGTTGCCATGGGCAACTGCTCCAGATTCTCTCCGCTCCAGTTTTGATACATTCCCCCTCATTGTATACCCCAGTGATGTCCAACTTTGTAATATAGGATAGGGGCCTCAATTGCGGTCGCTGACATCACCAAAGAGGCGGCAATCATTTTCAGTCAATGTAATAATACATAAAACTGTTACAGTGGGTTCACACCTAGGCGTTTTACGTATGCACGTCTGTCGCGCGACCGTCACACGGGGTTTTTTACCGCGATTCGCTGTAAAAAAATTGCGCGATTCCGAAGGCTGCTTGGCTGTATCCCAATGAAAAACACCCTCCAAAACGGCCCAAAGAAGTACATGTACTTGTTTGGGCGTCAGCCGTTTTGTAGGGCGTTCAGACGGGCGGAAATACGGAAAGGTGTGAACCAGACCCATAGAAAACAATGGGATTTTCATGGTTGTACGTTTTGTAGAGCGTTCATAGAGCGTTGAACGCCCGACAAAACGGAAAGGTGTGAACGGGGCCTTAGAGATTGTAGACCTACTAAAGGAGATGGTCAGAGACTGCAGACATGGTACAGTAGATGGTCAGAGAGTGCAGACATGATACAGGAGATGGTCAGAGAGTGCAGACATGATACAGGAGATCGTCAGAGACTGCAGACATGATACAGGAGATCGTCAGAGACTGCAGACATGATACAGGAGATCGTCAGAGACTGCAGACATGATACAGCAGATGGCCAGAGACTACAAACATGATACAGGAGATGGTCAGAGACTGCAGACATGATACAGGAGATGGTCAGAGACTGCAGACATGATACAGGAGATGGTCAGAGACTGCAGACATGATACAGGAGATGGTCAGAGACTGCAGACATGATACAGGAGATGGTCAGAGACTGCAGACATGATACAGGAGATGGTCAGAGACTGCAGACATGATACAGGAGATGGTCAGAGACTGCAGACATGATACAGGAGATGGTCAGAGACTGCAGACATGATACAGGAGATGGTCAGAGACTGCAGACATGATACAGGAGATGGTCAGAGACTGCAGACATGATACAGGAGATGGTCAGAGACTGCAGACATGATACAGGAGATGGTCAGAGACTGCAGACATGATACAGGAGATGGTCAGAGACTGCAGACATGATACAGGAGATGGTCAGAGACTGCAGACATGATACAGGAGATGGTCAGAGACTGCAGACATGATACAGGAGATGGTCAGAGACTGCAGACATGATACAGGAGATGGCCAGAGACTGCAAACATGGTACAGGAGATGGTCAGAGACTGCAGACCTACTACAGCAGATGATCAGAGACTGCAGACATGATACAGGAGATGGTCAGAGTCAAGTTGTGTCATACAAGTCATTCTGAATTAAGAAAGCCGGTCGGATGACCAGTGAAACATCTTCCAGAAAAATACAGCAAGTCCAGTTGCCTTGACTTATTGTTTACAGATACTACTGTATTATCTTCACTTGTTTTATGTTTAACTATCCCTAATAACCTAATGGGGCCCCCTTCTACTCCCGGGCCCCATAGCAGCCGTCTCAGCATGGAGGCAGCTTCCTGGCCAATCAGGAAAGGGGGGGGGGGGCAGCGGGTAATGACCCGCCTCCCAGTTTCCTGATTGATCGAGAAGCCGGCATGCTAATTGTCTGGAATGCCAGCTTCCTTGCCAATCAGCATGGAGCCAGCTTCCCAGCCAATCAGAAAGCCGAGCAGCGGGTAATGACCCACCTCCTGGCTACCTGATTGGGTGAGAAGCCGGCTTCCTGGCCAATCAACATTGAGCCGGGCAAACAGCATGGAGCCAGCTTCCCGGCCAATCAAAAAGCCAGGGAGCGGGAAGCGGGTAATGACCTGCTTCCTGATTGGCCGGTAAGCCGGCTCCATGCTGATTGGCTGGCATGCCAGCTTGCCGGCCGTTAAGCATCGAGCCGGCTCTATAGCACGGAGCCGGCTTCCTGGGCAATCAAGAAGCTGGGCAGTGGATAATGACACGCTTCCTGATTGCCGGAGAAGCTGGCCCCATGCTACCGGAAGTACCGGTATCCGTACTCTGTATCGGCGAGTACCGAAATATAAATACCGGTGCCCGCACTTGCTACCGGAAAACCGGTATCAGTACATTCCTACTTAATGGTTAATAGTATGGATAAAGTTGTTGAAATTAAAGGAGAACTATGGGGTTAGGGCTTTTCCCCATAGTTCTCCTTAGGGTAACGGGAGGACACAAACTAGCGTCCTCCCGTCACCCTAGGCTCAGTATACCGCGAGCTACAGCTCCCTATATACTGAGACGCCGCAGCTGAAGCGGATCCCGACAATTGTGCCTGGATCCGCCCAGCTGCGTGACTGACAGCTGGCTCTGCCTATCTAGAGGCAGAGCCAGCTGTACCCGCCCCCTCCCCCATCCGTTCCGCCAGTCAGCGCTGGAGGATCGGAGCGGGGAGGGGGGAATCCAGCCCCTCCCCTGTCATGGCAGAGAGCAGTGACAGGATCGAGAAGTGAGCGAACGCCGGTATGTGTTTGCTCACCTCCCGATCTACTGAGCCGACCTGTGACAGTCTCATTGTCACAGGTCGGCTAGAACTATGAGGTGAGTGAAAAGCACTCATCACTTCATAGTTCTCCTTTAATGGTCTGGTTGAGGGGCGGTTAACTTGCTGTGTTGAATGTATCCACAAGGTGGCGCTCTTTACTCATTTGCAGTAACATTGTAACTATTATTACTGAAATGTGTAACTATCAGATCACTACCCGGATGCCACTTCTGTTATATAACATTTTACTAAGCATTCGAGCAGCTCAGCCTCTTGTTGTTTTCAGAAGGAAGGGAGATTTATCAAACAAGTAACCAACAGAATCAGCCCCTGTACAGTGCAAGGCTGAATCTATTTTCTATAAAACACAAGCACACTTAATGAGACTTTGTCTTTTGGATACGTTTATCTTGACAGCGTTGTCACTACCAACTATATATTAAGTCAAAATGTTCTTGTTTTTCATTTTGGGTAGAGCAGGGAATGGTTAAAACCATTTTACCTTTACTTCCTGTCCTATAGACCCAATAGGAAGTGAGAGGAGATCTCTCCAAAGTGAAGGGAAATTGTATGTACTGTAGTTGTCACCAGAAAAGGTGTCCCCAATGGAAGATTTCTCTTCCTGTTTTAGCAAAAACTCATGATTTTGGTGTCATCGCTCTCAGTCCTGTTCACAATCATCAGCAGGACAAATAAAAAAAGGAAGGGGCGAAGACAAGACCAGTCACCCTGCACAAGGAGAGAGAGCAGCAGTGACAGATCTTTATTACAGGAGAGGGGCGGAGACAAGACCAGTCACCCTGCACAAGGTCTTGTCTCCGTCCCTGCCTGTAATAAAGACCAGTCACTGCTGCTCTCTCTCCTTGTGCAGGGTGACTGGTCTTGTCACCGCCCTCTCCTGTAATTAAGACCGGTCACTGCTGCTCTCCCTCCTTGTGCAGGGTGACTGGTCTTGTCTCCGCCCCTCTCCTGTAATAAAGATCTGTCACTGCTGCTCTCTCTCCTTGTGCAGGGTGACTGGTCTTGTCACCGCCCTCTCCTGTAATAAAGACCAGTCACTGCTGCTCTCCCTCCTTGTGCAGGGTGACTGGTCTTGTCTACGCCCCTTCCGGTAATAAAGACTGGTCACTGATGATCTCTCTCCTTGTGCAGGGACTGGTCTTGTCTCCGCCTCCTCCACTAATAAAGACCAGTCACTGTTGCTGCTCTCTCCTTGTGCGGGGTGACTGGTCTCTGCCCCCTCTTCTGCAGGCAGCTTGTAAAGGGTGGGCTGCTGGGCCCTTCCCTCCCTCAGCTCTCTGCACAGGCTATGTACAGCATAATGATGATGTCACTGCTTCTTTTTACAAGGCAATATCTGGGTTTGCAAAGGCATTTGGGGCACACAAAGTGGATTTACACCCCGTGTAGCTATTGAAGAATGTATTTTATGTTTTCGTGTCTGGAGTTCAGCTTTAACATGTATAGATCTATCATTAGTATCGTTGTTAGGCTGCACGTAGACATGGCTGACAGCTTATCATAAGTTCCGCAGTCATCCAGAAATAGCTCGGGCAATGTAAACATGTGTGGGTGCAATATGACAAGACCTCTGACTTGTCATCCCTCGCTAGCCTCCTACACCCAGTGACGCTGCTTCTTAATGACGTCCTTTGCGTGGAACACACAGAGACCGGCCTACTGCACATTCATGGTGCGTCAGTGACCCCAATCACACGGGGCTTCACAATGCCTGACCTCCAAATTACAATCCACATGTATGATTCCCAATATGGTGTTCCTATTGCGTGTCGGCAACATGTATGACTCTTACCTGTTCAATATTCATAGTCTGTATAGGTAAACAGTTAAGCCTTGGGTATCTCGGACCTAGTATTCTCTGTGCTATTGACGTGTGTGGTGTCATCAATCCTCACCACCATTTCCAATCAATAAACATTCGAATCCGGGGTTCCAGATTAGGTGCCAATGATTAGGACCTCCTCAGGGGATATGTAGGTGGAACCCAGTGCCGGTGCTAGGATTTTTGCCTACACAGGCAAAGTTGAATTTTTGCGCCCTCCCCCAACCAACCCCCTCCCCGACCCCCTGTAGCGCTGGGCCTGCTCCCTATCAGCATGTAGGGAACTGCGTATGAAATGCATGGCGGAACTGGAGATACCTGAAAAAGTTGCTAAAAAAACATAGCGCAAACATCGGGGCATTTTGACAAGTACTTGTCAAAATGCCCTGTTTTTTCCGCCCTCACCCTGCAGCGCCCTCAGACGGCCGCCTGCCTTGCCTTGCGGTAGCGCCGGGCCTGGTGGAACCCCTCTTATTTAAGCCTTGGGTATCTCGGGTCTGAGGTTCTCTTTACTTTAAACGTGTGTGGTGTCATCAATCATGCCATGATCAATAGAGCTCTCTAAGGCCCTCAGAAAGAAGGTGGTGAATGCTAGGCACGTGCGATTTGTTTAGTTCCGAATCAAAGTTCGGACGAATTTTCCGGAATTCAGACATTCAAACACATGCGAATTTCTGAATCCCGATGCATCTGAATGCGTCCGAATCTGCATTTCCCTTCAGTCTTCTATCTGACCTCCGTCCTCCCCTTCAGTCTTCTATCTGACCTCCGTCCTTCCCTTCAGTCTTCTATCTGACCTCCGTCCTTCCCTTCAGTCTTCTATCTGACCTCCGTCCTTCCCTTCAGTCTTCTATCTGACCTCCGTCCTCCCCTTCAGTCTTCTATCTGACCTCCGTCCTCCCCTTCAGTCTTCTCTCGGACCTCCGTCCTTCCCTTCAGTCTTCTATCTGACCTCCGTCCTTCCCTTCAGTCTTCTATCTGACTTTCGTCCTTCCCTTCAGTCTTCTATCTGACCTCCGTCCTCCCCTTCAGTCTTCTATCTGACCTCCGACCTTCCCTTCAGTCTTATATCTGACCTCCGTCCGTCTTCTTATCTGATCTCCGTCCTTCCCTTCAGTCTTCTATCTGACATCCGTCCTCCCCTTCAGTCTTCTATCTGACCTCCGTTCTTCCCTTCAGTCTTCTATCTGACCTCCGGCCTTTCCTTTAGTCTTCTATCTGACATCCGTCCTCCCCTTCCGTCTTCTATCTGACCTCCGTCCTCCCCTTCAGTCTTCTATCTGACCTCCGTTCTTCCCTTCAGTCTTCTATCTGACCTCCGGCCTTTCCTTTAGTCTTCTATCTGACATCCGTCCTCCCCTTCCGTCTTCTATCTGACCTCCGTCCTCCCCTTCAGTCTTCTATCTGACCTCCGTTCTTCCCTTCAGTCTTCTATCTGACCTCCGGCCTTTCCTTTAGTCTTCTATCTGACATCCGTCCTCCCCTTCCGTCTTCTATCTGACCTCCGTCCTCCCCTTCAGTCTTCTATCTGACCTCCGTTCTTCCCTTCAGTCTTCTATCTGACCTCCGGCCTTTCCTTTAGTCTTCTATCTGACATCCGTCCTCCCCTTCCGTCTTCTATCTGACCTCCGTCCTCCCCTTCAGTCTTCTATCTGACCTCCGTTCTTCCCTTCAGTCTTCTATCTGACCTCCGGCCTTTCCTTTAGTCTTCTATCTGACATCCGTCCTCCCCTTCCGTCTTCTATCTGACCTCCGTCCTCCCCTTCAGTCTTCTATCTGACCTCCGTTCTTCCCTTCAGTCTTCTATCTGACCTCCGGCCTTTCCTTTAGTCTTCTATCTGACATCCGTCCTCCCCTTCCGTCTTCTATCTGACCTCCGTCCTCCCCTTCAGTCTTCTATCTGACCTCCGTTCTTCCCTTCAGTCTTCTATCTGACCTCCGGCCTTTCCTTTAGTCTTCTATCTGACATCCGTCCTCCCCTTCCGTCTTCTATCTGACCTCCGTCCTCCCCTTCAGTCTTCTATCTGACCTCCGTTCTTCCCTTCAGTCTTCTATCTGACCTCCGGCCTTTCCTTTAGTCTTCTATCTGACATCCGTCCTCCCCTTCCGTCTTCTATCTGACCTCCGTCCTCCCCTTCAGTCTTCTATCTGACCTCCGTTCTTCCCTTCAGTCTTCTATCTGACCTCCGGCCTTTCCTTTAGTCTTCTATCTGACATCCGTCCTCCCCTTCCGTCTTCTATCTGACCTCCGTCCTCCCCTTCAGTCTTCTATCTGACCTCCGTTCTTCCCTTCAGTCTTCTATCTGACCTCCGGCCTTTCCTTTAGTCTTCTATCTGACATCCGTCCTCCCCTTCCGTCTTCTATCTGACCTCCGTCCTCCCCTTCAGTCTTCTATCTGACCTCCGTTCTTCCCTTCAGTCTTCTATCTGACCTCCGACCTTCCCTTCAGTCTTCTATCTGACCTCCGGCCTTTCCTTTTAGTCTTCTATCTGACCTCCGGCCTTCCCTTCAGTCTTCTATCTGACCTCCGTCCTCCCCTTCAGTCTTGCACAGCTGTACCGGCTCCTCCCCTCTTCCTCTGATGTCACTGTACACTGGGAGCTTCTCACAATGTGCATTAGAAGCTGCAGCAAGTAAGATAGAGCTCCGCCTCATTTACTGCCTTGAAGACATCCAGCATCATCCAGTCATTTCCTCCCCAGCCTGACTGTCCCTGTCCCTGGTCCTCCCCGTTCATTCATTGGATTTCAGTTGTTTTAATCATGGAGGCTTAGCATCACTTGAGAGTTACCTAGGGTGGTCTAGACAGCCTGCCTAGGACCGCCCACTCCTCCAGACCCTCATCCACCCATCAAAGCATTTTGATATTTGCATAACTCCTCCCAAGACCCAGCCCACTGCTTGCATCAGGCCTGAGAGCTCTTGAGAGAAGTACTGAGTCAGGGTGAAGCCTGCTGAGCAATGCCTACTCTTCCATATGGACATCCACCCATCAAGGTATTTGATATTTGCATAACTCCTCCCACTGCTTGCATTAGGGCTGAGGGCTGCTGAGAGAACTACTGAGGCAGGGGGCTGTAATGTTTTCAGGAAGCCTTTGTACAGCACCCTGCCAGGGCCTGATTGTGCTCAGTCCGGCCGGCTCAGATTGCCATCGGGCATACCAAGGAGATCCAGGGCGGCTTGGCCTGGAGCTGGCACTCCATTAGCCCCTATGTTAGTCTGGCTCTGCACCCTTCCAGCCCCTCCCACCAGCCATAATCTGCCTGCATGGCATAGAGAAGCACAGCTTAAAAGCTGCAGATTTTAAAATATTGAAAGCGACTTTTAAAGCTGTCAGATGATTTTAGTGACGGGGATACATCTAATGTAATGGAGCTCCAGCAGCCTCCAGTTTTCTCTAATGTAAAATGATCAGAAACCATCTCCGTAGTTCCTCCGACCCGCGCAGCATTGTGAGTCACGCGCTGAATCACACGTCCACTCTGCCAGCTATTTCCTCCCCGTCAGGCCTTGGGCTGCAGCCTATAATTTTACATGAGCCCGGCTCTAATTGATGAATTGACTCAGTTGTCATTTGCGTTTTGAAAAGCTCTTAGTCACCCCCCCTTGCCCGAAAATAGCGTTTAGTTCAATAACGTCGCTTTGTGCTTCCTAATGGGAATAATTGACTCTCATCCTGCCGAGGGGAGCGCCGGAACCGCAGATAGGGAACGCGCTGAAGCTTTTCAAAGCCCGACCGCTTTTAGCATTAAAAAAAAAAAAGGTCACATTTACATCATAGGCCCCGAATGTCGTCATTCCCTATACCGTGTTTCCCCGAAAATAAGACACTGTCTTATATTTTATTTGGCTCAAAAAAACACACTAGGTCTTATTTTCGGGTAGGTCTTATTTTTTTTTTTTTTTTTTTAAACAATCAAACCTTTTTTA
>NW_017306853.1:265156-273054 GCF_000935625.1 Nanorana parkeri | reverse complement strand
AAAAAAACCGTATGGTTTTTTTTTTGGGGAGGCTTTATTTTTTTTTTTTTTTTTGTACAACAATCAACACTTATTCATGCACAACAGTCTACATGTATTCATGTACAAAAATATGGTGATCAGGGGTGCCGTACCTTTCCAAGAGCAATTTGCTAACCAATCGCTGGCCAGAATGAGCGAAGCGCGCTTTCACTATCGATTCCTCACAGGCGGGGAGTGCATTTATTATCACTCCGCCTGTGACAGGAGGCGGGGCTATAGAGGAGGCATCGGCTTATGCGGCTCCGCCCCTTTCGGTGCCGCCTCGCTTCCTCTAGCGCTGGCTTCGTTGGCACCGCTGATTCTCTCCCGCGGCTCTTCAAGTTCCCCCTTATGCCACCACCAGCCCTGGGAATGGTCACAACTAGGTCTTATTTTCGGGGTAGGTCTTATATTTTAGCAAATCCCAAAAATAGTACTAGGTCTTATTTTCGGGGGAAACAGAGTATTACGGCTCTGCGGCTATTCACAGGGAGCATGGAAACATTCCCATTAGTCCCTGTCTGCGGATTCTATCAGGAAGCATCAGCTCTTCCCAGCAGTCCGAGTGCAGATAACGGAGATCAGCCATCGCAATCAGAAAATAAACATTTGTCCAAACTGCTCTAAAATGATTCAGATCAGAAAATTGACTTTTCTAAAACTTTACATGAATAATCCCTCATATGTCACAATATAGAACAGGATCATTTTTCAGAAAATCTCCACCTTTTATCATTACAAACAGTTGGACTCCACTTAGTAACTTTGCCTATGCTGGGATGATGTCATCAGTCTGCTGCACACAGAAGGAAACATTTCCCCAGTCTACCATCCCCAGTGGCGTCACAAGGGGGGTGCGGCCCGCACCCGGGTGACACCATTGCAGGGGTGACACCAAAATGACTAACAGCCTCTAAACTGTCGGGCACTCTGTCATGGACCGAGAGCCCGACAGTGTCAGGAGAGAGGAGGGGACCGCCGGGTGAACGTATCCCTCCTCTCTCTGCCGGCGTCCATCACCAAGATGGCCGCCGGCAGGCGTCAATCAGATGGTCGCACATGCACGATGACGACATGGCGGGACGCCCCTGTACCCTCCCCCAGTGATCAGTCTGATGCAGGCAGGAGGAAGCATTTCTTCGGTCTCACCTCCCCAGTGATCAGACTGCAACACTAACTTTGTAGCAACTCACAAGCTGAGAGGCTGCAGCTGTCCCCCAGTGATCAATCTGCTGCAGGCATGGAGAAGCAGTTCCTCAGTCTCACCTCCCCCAGTGATCAGTCTGCTGCAAGCAAGAGGAAGCATTTCCTCAGTCTCACCTCCCCCATGATCAGACCGCAACATTGTAACTTTGTAGCAACTCACAAGGTGTGAGGCTGCATCAGGGGCAAATCTGTGCCAGACATTTGTGAACACAGCCCAGAACTGCACAGTCACCAGGATTTACAGGACTGTGTCACCTCTGAGCCCACATCTTAGTGCGGGACGTAGATAGTGACCCTGGATGATGCCTGAACAAAGATAGCTCCATTCTTTGGAGGGGAAAAGCAGATGGGGGCATTGTCAGGGGGAGTACTGTGATCTCTGAGAGAGGTAATGCATACCTGGACACTGTGGATACACTGACACATCACTAAGCATGCTGAACTGAACATAAGACATGACTGTGTGTGCGCATAAATGCTCCCTTTAAAGGAGAACTATGAGGGGAGTGCTTTTCCCTCACCTCATAGTTCTAGCCGACCTGTGACAATGAGACTGTCACAGGTCGGCTCAGTAGATCGGGAGGTGAGCGAACACATACCGGCGCTCGCTCACCTCTCGATCCTGTCACAGCTCTCTGCCATGACAGGGGAGGGGCTGGATTCCCCCCTCCGATCCGCCAGCGCTGACTGGCGGAACGGACGGGGGAGGGGGCGGGTACAGCTGGCTCTGCCTCTAGATAGGCAGAGCCAGCTGTCACTCACGCAGCTGGGCAGATCTCAACATCGATGTCGTTATCCGCTCCGGCTGCGGCGTCTCAGTATACCGCGAGCTGTAGCTCCCTATATACTGAGCCTAGGGTGCCGGGAGGACGCTAGTTTGTGTCCTCCCGTTACCCTAAGGAGAACTATGGGGAAAAGCCTTAACCCCATAGTTCTCCTTTAATGAAAATGTATCTGAATGTAACCAGCGTCCTTCATAATTTAGCCCTTGTTGTGGAGAAAAATGTGGGAGGAGTAGGAGTAGGTTTGGGCTTTGTGAGTTTGCACTACTTGCAATAAAGCTTATTGGATATAAAATAAAAAAAGCGGAAGTGCAGCCTGTTTGCGTCTACGAGACAATTTCCCTGTATAGAGAGATTTCCTCTCACTTTCTGTTGTGCCTGGAGATTTAGCATGTAATTACATACACAGTATGGATGTACCAAAGCAGCAATGTTTGCACAAGTATGTGGCCGTGAACACTCATAAGCTGAGTCACAGAGAAGACCGAGGTGCTTCCCAATGACACAGATGCATTCAGGAACAGGATGATGGGTCTATACCTGTCTATGGCTGGGCCTTAAGGAGAACTATGAGGGGAGTGATTTTCACTCATCCACATAGTTCGAGCCGACGTGACAATTAAACTGTCACACATCGGCTCAAAAGATTGGGAAGTGAGCGAACACATACAGTCGCTCGCTCACTTCTCGATCATGTCCCTGCAGAGAGCCGTGACTGTCAATTGCAGCTCCCTGCAGGGATTCCCCCTCCCCTGTCCGATCCTCCGCTGACTGGCAGAACAGACGGGGAGGGGGCGGGTACAGCTAGCTCTGCCTCTAGATAGGCAGAGCCAGCTGTCAATCACGCAGCTGGGTGGATCTCCATAGTAATGTCGGGATCCGTCCCGGCTGCGGCAGTCTCAGTACACTGCGAACTGTAGCCTCCCATGACCCTTAGGAGAACTAGGGGGAAAAGCACTGACCCCATAGTTCTCCTTTAAAGCCTGACTTTGTTTGATTTAGCCAATTACATTCCAGATGCATCAAAACAATTTGCAAAGTCTTAAAAAAATTATCCACAACCCGAGTAGAAATGTCTGAACCCTGTCAGTATGCGGCAGAGTGGGACCCTTGCACTCTATGCAGAAGCAGTGGTCTCTCTTCAGCGATCTGGCACGCCCCCTGCTGAGTCAGAATCAGAGCTCTCCAATCAGCAGAGAACATGAGCTTTGCTTATTGTAGAGCTCTAGGTCTGACTCGGCAGGGGGGGTGTCAGAACTCTGCTTCCGCACAGAGAGCAAGAATCCCACTCTGCTGCATGGCGGCAGGGGACGGGCTTTTCTACTCAGGTTGTGGCTATTTGAGAAAGAAAACCAACTGTTAGGCCTTGTTCACACCAAATGCAGATCTGCATGAGTTTCTGCACGCGCAGTGCAGTGGGTTGTGCCGCGTTTTTGCCGCCTTTTTAGATGCGTTCTGGGCTGTTTTTAGTTTAAAATGGGCTTTGTGAGTTCCAGGGCGTTTGCATGCGTTCCAGAGCGGGTCCAGAGCAGGTACAATAGGGCCTACTGCAGTTTTTTTAACCTACTCTGGACCTGCTCTGGAACTGAACGCTGCAGTGTGAACTGGAGCTAAAAATACCATTGGAATACATTGGACGCAGTTTTGCTCCGGTCTGTAACTGCTCTTGGAACGCGCTTGGTGTGAACAAGGCCTAAGACTTTCAACGCCTTTTCTTTTGTTCCACCTGGAATGTATTTAGCGGATTTAAATTGAAGGCTCAGTTGGACTTTAGGGCTCATTCACACAGGCATACACCACCACCTGTACCTTCCTATGGGAGCATACGGCTACATGCCAACCCAAACCTGGACCTGCATGGATGTGCAGGTTCAGCATGTAGCCACCTCCTCCTATAGGGAGGTACAGGGGGGCTGTGCACGATTACACACTTCACCTGTCCCTCCCAGGAGCAGGTCTCTGCATGGGCGTGCACACTCATGTTAATGAGCCCTTGAAGTAACCCATTTTTGTCTTTGTATCTGAAGCTGCGTGGGCAGCTGACTCTTTCACAGATCTAAGTGGCTTTCTCCACCATGATTGACACATGAAGTGCAGCAAGGGAAAGACCCTATGGGTTCATGGATTAAAGCTTCAAAATTTGCTCAGCCATGGTCTGCTGCGATGGAAAAGTGGATTATTTTTTTTAATGACTATTAGAGCCTGGAACACCCTCCCCACTTTCACACAGATAATTTTTTTTTTTTCTGTAAATGGAGTGGGGCTGTGCCATCAGTTTATGTGCAAATAGTGGAACTCCAGCTGGTTTCACAGGGTCCATTTGCATTCCTACATTTCAGTAGCAGCCCATTAAAATTAATGGGCTTCCAAAGCAAGAAATGCTAAAAATTGAACGCGCTACTAAATTTTTAACCCAATGTAATGTTTTAACTACAATGCATTGCAGAGCGCTGCAATTCATGTGTGCTGCCATAGTGCATTAGGGTGTCATTCAAACTGAATGCATGTAACATGAGTTGCAGAAAGACAGATGCATAGGTCCCTAAAGTTTTGGATGGAATGGGGAATGATTAGAAACACCAACATGTCACTATTGAAGAATTACACTGGCTTTCGGTTCTGATCCCAACAAAGCGAGAGTGGATTCCAAAATGTTATGATTGCCTCTAGATCAAAGGGGAACGTAACCCTGCCCCCACACTTACTTTAGTTTTCATTTTCACATAATTTTGGGTGTGCCCCTTCTAGGGCTGTCTTTAACGTGGGGCAAAAGGGGCACTTGCCCTGGGCCCAGAGCAGCTGCCCCATGAACCAGAAGAGGCTACACACGCTAATGTACAACATGTGATTGGCATTGCATAGTGTTGCTCTGCCTCTGCCATATGCAGTGTAGCGTGACGTCTCACTCATGTGGTCACGTCTTCCTGACATCTCCCATCAGCTATGCAGGAGGAGATCGCACAAGGGTAGAGAGTGAAATTGCATGGCGGGGGCATGACAGGTAGGGAACCAAGATGTTGGCCCAGGGTCCAACAATTAAAGATGCCCCTGGCACCTTCACCCTTATGTAAATTATTGCATCCCTCACCGAGTCCTTATTTGCAGCCTCCATCTCATTTCCTGTTCAAATTACTCCCAGTGGCATTCAACCAGGAAGTGCAAGTACAGGGAGTCATGAACACACCGCCTTGGTCATTGCGGTCATGATGGGGCTCACGATGGTCAGAAAGTGCCTCTTTGTATGAGTGGCAGAGACTGAGGTCATTGCACGACCCCCAACTCTACAGTAACTTTTAAAGGAAAGTACATACCATTATTTATTTAAAAAATGGGCGGGCAGGCAGGAATGTGTGTGTTGGGGGTGGGATTTAAATGAATTTTCTTCTAGTAGATGGATTTGGTCTTTAATGAAAGAGAAAACAGGTCAGGAACCTGTAGAATAAACCAGATCTACACTCTTCAACCTCGACTCCACCAAAGACTTTCTTCAAAAAAGGAACCACAACGTTTTAAATTTAAATAAGAAAAGCACATTTATTGGCACAAGAAAGTTTACACCTTCAACGTAAATGTACACAAAGAAAGAAAAAAAAAGGAGACAGAACAAGTTATTGCATGGTACCTTGTAATATTCTCATAAGGAGCAACAACTTTATACAGTAGTAACATCAACCTCTTTATTGCTGAAATCAGTTCTATTCTTCCAGCAGTCAAAAGAGGTTCAAAGTAAACATTCCAGTGTTAACCAACACAGCCATGGAATCAACAGCCTTCAGGTGACCAAGCATTGGCCAGCAATAATTTTTGCTACGACTGGTCCCAATTTTTATTGATTGACTTATGTTAAAGTGCCACTGCATTGGGCGCCAGAGCAGATCGCTACTATCTGAACATATACACCATTGTACATCTTAAAATAACCTCCAATATTTTCAGAAAACATTTTAGGCAATTCTAAAAATGTATTTTCCCTGGTACTCTAGACAGTGGCAAGCAAAAAAAAAAAAGTTACGGATTCACAATTGTGGTCATCACTCCCTTATCCAGAGATAAGCCATATACATCGTACAATGACCTCCCAAATTTTTATTTTTTTTTGGTAATTCAACATTTTTTTTTCCGGGTTCTGTGGACAGTGGCAAGCATTAAAAAAAAAAAAAAAAAAAGTTACATATTCACATTTGTGGTCCACTTGGTCCTCCATGGACCGAGCCGCGTTTTTGGAAACATCTTTCCTGTGAAAGATAGTTTGCTGCCCAGACTGGATCACCACTACAGAGCACCATTGGAGGTCTGTAGGAAGCTTTGGCTGCTTCGAGCTGTGCTGTGCATTACTGGCAGTTGCAGTCAAGTGAACCCACAAAAGATTTTCTTCAAAAGCAGTCAGGAGAAACGCAGAAAGGAGGGAAAAAAAATAATTGGGAGCAAAAAAAAATGAAACGGTCATATCTGGACAGTAGAAAATCCATTGCCCACAGCCAGGAATTGGATATCCAATCACAAATTGTAACTGAACAAGGAGCCCCTATGGTTTATTCCCATTAGTGGCACTCGAGACTTTTTTTTTTTTTTAAACACCTACAAAAAGGCCAAACCATTTTTAAAGGTTTTGCCCAATGATTAGGATTTGGCATATCCTTCCAATGTGTGGTCACTTTAAGGCTGTTCCAACCACATCAGGCCCTTTAAATATTGCTTGTTATTGTAACAAAAACTAGTGCATTATTCCTATATCGTATCGTATTGGGTCTTTCCCAAGAAAAATGATAACGTTGAAATTGAAATGGGGTTATCATGCATTTTTTTTTTTTTAATCATCTTACCAAAAACCAATACGATCGATGTGTGAATTTATAACTAAGAAAGAAACAATTGCTGCAAATTGCAAAATGATTCTACTTACTATCCCAGAATAGAGGACGACAGGTTTATAAACAAGGCCCAGATTGTCTTGGATTTGGTACATATTCAAAACAAAATTGCCAAGATTCACCAAAAACAATATGGTTTGTATGAAAGCTTTTAAGAGATGCCAAAGTGTTTTTATATGTTTTTGTTTAGTATAATGAAAGGTTAGAACCTCTGTTTATTGCCGTCTGGATAGGGGAGATTTTTACCTTACTTCCTATTTTAAGTGGCAGCAGTTACCACAAACCGGAAGCGAGGGGGAAATCTTCCGATTGTTGACAAAGACAGCAGAGAAAAACCTGGCAGAGTAACTCTTCCACACTTCTGGCTAAAAACCTCAAAAAAAGTTGTCAACACTTAGAATTTAATTAATTCACAGATAAATATGCAACAGTTTCAAGGAACTATTCATTACTGAACGTGTAGAGTGGAGAGTAACTTTTCAGTGTACAGCAGACTTCCTGTTCAGTATTCCTATGGAATACCACCGGCCATCTTGAGCCTCAATTAGTCTAGGTCTCATCTCAGATTGCACAGCACAGTTCTATAAATATTAAATATCTATCTGTGCAAGTGTGGGAATGTCAACGCTTTTACTAATATTCATTAGTAGTTCTTTCTCATCAAGTAATCTCAGGGTAGACCGTGTTGGGCCCAGTCAGACACCTTGAATGGAAGGTACTCTGGGAAAGTGCCCTGGGAGGCAAGCCGAGAAGGGCAGTCCTCCATAAGGCTGGCAAGAACCTAGCACAGGATGACTATCACACCTCAATGAGTTACACTGCCATCTGCAGTGTACAAGGTGGTCCCTTCACCTACCACTCACAAGGTGGTCCTACCCCTCACAAGGCGGTCCCTTCACCTACCCCTCACAAGGCGGTCCCTTCACCTACCCCTCACAAGGCGGTCCCTTCACCTACCCCTCACAAGGCGGTCCCTTCACCTACCCCTCACAAGGCGGTCCCTTCACCTACCGCTCAC
>NW_017306853.1:263760-265068 GCF_000935625.1 Nanorana parkeri | reverse complement strand
CCTACCCCTCACAAGGCAGTCCCTTCACCTACCCCTCACAAGGCGGTCCCTTCACCTACCCCTCACAAGGCGGTCCCTTCACCTACCCCTCACAAGGCGGTCCCTTCACCTACCCCTCACAAGGCGGTCCCTTCACCTACCGCTCACAAGGCGGTCCCTTCACCTACCGCTCACAAGGCGGTCCCTTCACCTACCGCTCACCCTATGTTGAATGTAAACATCCCAGATTCTACATAACGTATTGCTACGCAGACCTATTACATCAGCGTACACTGCATGTGTTTGTGCTAAAACAATCCTCCGTATTATTGAGGGTAAAATATTCCATACCCTCCGTATTATGAGAGGACAGTCATAATAATACACAGAACTTCTACTGAGAGAAAAATGTAACTTCAACAGGACGTATCCAAGTTTGTAAACTTAATCCAAGATTTGCAACAGCGAACGTAAAATCTTTAAAGCACAGGATACAACTTGTAGAGCGGCACATCGAGTGCCTGCGGAATGGCGACACCGTCCGTCGTATTGCACTTTTGTTTTACAGTCTGTATTCACAGTTTAGTCCACCGCCTCTACAGCACGTGCGTCAGCAGGAAGAAGTCGCAGTGATCGGACTGCGTTTCAGTTGGTGTACAGGAGACCTGAGCGGAACGGGGGTCAAGACCGAAGTGGGAAAAGTGAAACAAGACCCCTCGAAGTGCTGGCCAATGTTCATGTCCTCGGCGAAGAAGGAAACAGTGTCCCTTTTGCAAGACATGACGGGGCCGCTGGGTTTGGAAGAGAAGATTTCGGACTCGTAGTGAAGGAGCTGGCCCATGAAGCTGAAGTTGGGTGATATAAGGCTGCGGCGTTGCTTGATGTACTCAAAGGCCTCCTCCAGGGGGATCCGCTTGGTCTTCATGAGGTAGGCCATGCATATGGTGGGCGACCTGGAGATGCCAGCCTCGCAGTGGACCAGGACTCTGCCTCCTGAGAGTCTTACAGTATCTGCAGACAGATCAAAAAATACACACATCAGTACAACTGCATGAACACAACACAGGTGACTTGTCTTATGCATGTATGTGTCAAGATAACCAGGTACATAAATGGCACTCTTCTGTTGTAAAGCGCTATTTAAAAATTAAACAAAGCCCCCAGCTATTTTATACGTGGAACATTTCTTACTACTATTTTAACACCTTGTGACTTATAATTTTACACATATTTTAATATAATCTCAATACACACGTTTTAAAAACATTTTTCCTCTTCACTAGTTAAGATTTTACATTTTCATAAGTATAACATTTATTTATATATATA
>NW_017306853.1:263252-263505 GCF_000935625.1 Nanorana parkeri | reverse complement strand
AACCTTCAGTGGTCTCCTGGATGCAAAACCCGTCATGCTCTGGTCTGCTTAAATGCTACACAAGTACTGGTGAGACCTCAATGCACGCCCCGAGCAGGACAGCCCTCAGTTAAATCCCATGGAGGCAAAGTAAAGTTATTAATCACAGAAAGGGCAGTTTTTCCTCAAATACTGCTGGGCTTATGGTATGCAGTAATTTAAAAAGGTACATGGTACTTTGCAATGATCTTACAATGGCCCCAAGAAACAGACG
>NW_017306853.1:256317-263140 GCF_000935625.1 Nanorana parkeri | reverse complement strand
TAAAAGCTTTGTCCTTGTAGGAGACACGCCAGAAGTTACCTCCTACTGAAGACAAATTGGCCGTGTTAGAGCACCGGTTCCTGTAATTACAAAGCTGTTCTGTTTAGGTCTCCCTTTGAAGCATTCTCTAATGGCCTTAAATAGACAGAGGCTTTAATTAAATGGTTGGGGCTTTGGGGATGACAGTTGTAAAAATGTTCAAACCCCTAGAGTTTTCTGCTATCTATTATGCAGTAAAACTAAAAATTCTTCATGTGCAACTTTAAAATTACCCTCAGACCTCGTTCTTTGTGTGTGAAAACTGTTCCAGAGCTAAATTAGTTTGTGGTTTGGCAACACTGGTATAATGCTTAGCAAATCTGATACATCATTTGAACACTTGGGTAGCCAATTTAATAACATTTTATGGACTTTACAAACTTGAGACCTTTCAAAACGAAACATTGTTTTGAACCGTTTCAAACTACCAAAACATTTATTGTGCCGACTGAACTGCAAATTTAATACGGACAACCTAAGGCCTTAGCGCGGAGCAGAGCAGTTACAGACCGGATCAAAACTGTGTCCAATGTATTCCAATGGTATTTTTTGCTGCAGTTCACATTGCAGCATGCAGTTGCAGAGCAGATCCAGAGCAGGTGAAAAAACTGCAGCAGGTCCTATTTTACCTGCTCTGGAACGCATCAAAAAACACATGCAAATGCCTGGAACGCACTGAAAGCCCATTTTAAACTTAATTTACTTATTTATTTTTTAACTAAAAAGAGGCCGTAACGCATAAAAAAACTCCTCAAAAAAGGGTCTAAGGTCTCGTTCACACCTAGGCGTGTTGCATATGCGCGTCTGTCGCGCGACCGTCGCACATTTTTTGTTTACTGCGATTCGCGGTAAAAAAGTTGTGCGACAAACACGCGTTTCCGAAGGCTACTTGACTGTATCCCAATGGAAACGCGCACCAAAACGGCCCAAAGTAGTACATGTACCTTTTCAGTCGTGGGCCGTTTTGTAGCGCGTTAGGGACGGGCGGAAATACGCCAAGGTGGGAACGAGACTATTGAATACAATAGGATTTATATTTTTGAGCGTTTTGTAGAGCATTCCTCGAGCGTAAAACGCGCTACAAAACGTTCAGGTGTGAACGAGGACTAAAAGACTAGCGTGCGTGTGCAGAAACCTGACCGGATCTGCTCTGCATTTGGTGTGAACAAGGCCTAAGAAAAAACATTTATATCTTGGATGGTAAACCAGTCCGTACTTTTGAAGCTATAAGCCACAGACTAGAATTGACCCAAAACTTATCCAAGCCAAGATCCAAAGCAAACAAAATATATTTAATTACAATCAGTATGCCCCCCACCTCAACTTAAAATCTAAAAATGAGAATGTCTATCCCGTAGAATATTTGATTAAGTACTTTATATCTTCCCAACAGTTGCTCCCCACATCAAGAACGGTTATAATGCACGTTTTGATAGCAGCAAAAACCCAGATCAGTCAAATGCGGTTGGATTCGGAACCTCCGAGCTACACGGATGTAGTTCGCAAGGTGAATCTTCACTGCTCATACGAACAAATGTTTGCTATCAGAAACAGGTATCACAAATTCTGTGCGGCTTGGAAATGTTGGTTGTTGCGCCCTCTATGTAAAATTTGATCATATGGTGGTCCTGATATTATGGATGGTCTTACTTGTATTCGAAGGTGTCACACCTTTTCTATGTTTTATTCCTCTATCTAATCTCTGTACCCTTCTTTATTTTCTAACTAATCTTAAATATTTTTCACTCGTACGCATTATTCACTTGGTCGTATCCGACTTGCTTGATGTCTTTCGAATCCACAGACTACATTCCTGGACCATAGTTATGTTACCGCATTATCTACTACCCTATTGGGCCTCTGCCCCTTCCCACAGTTTGGACCCCAGGTCTCCACTGCCGGAAAGAGGAGTATACTTTATATATTAATTATTGTGATTCCAGGATGTGTTTGTTCTTATTATATGCCTAATATACAACCTAATGTTTTTGCATTGTAACTTGTATTACTCAATAAAAAAACCCATATTGAAACAAAGTAAAGGCTGCAATTTAACACCAGCTCAGAATGGCTCCACTCACCAATAAAATCTATCGCCTCTTGGAAGTGGCTACTGATATCCGTGGTATGGTTGTCCTCCACAGGAATCCATTTGTAATCGTATTGGTCTTTCATACATCCAGTGCTTTTTCTGGAGACGTTGAGTAAGGCCGTAATGCGAAGGCTGGAGAGGAATTCACACTTGGACGCGTGGTAGGCGCTGCCAAGGTAGAGGAATGGAAGGATCTCAACAGGACTGCCCTGATAAAAAAAAGAGAAGATGGACCTACGATAAGTTTCGACAGGATAAACAAGGTAGCTCTCAAAATGTATGTGTGGGGCAAAAAAAAAAATCCCCTTCCCCTGAAAGAAATCAAGCTCTGAAGGAGGATTTTTGTGGCCCCCAAAATGCATTAGCTTTTTCAAGCCAATTTGACACAAAATACAATTCCGGACTGTTCTTCTATTCCTTACCCTATATGTACTTTGTAAGGACCACCTATAACAATCCTAGGACAAAGATGCCAGTTGACTCCAATACACCTTTTAATATACACGGGTTAACCTAGCACTCATCACTATTTAAAGAATTACTGTGAAAACCCTGACAGGGGTTCTATCTATCCAAAACTAAATAAAACAAAATGTGGGCTTTAGATACACTTTAGAATCAGACTATAAAAAAGGATTATAGGTCTTATGTTGGACCTTGCGGCTGTTTTAGGTCAGAAGCTATATCTGTAGGGTTTTATTACGCACAAATACGCATATTACACACACGAACAAAAACAGCCACAAAACCCAATAATAATATTGATTGTTCGATGACTAGAATAGCAGAGTGGGTTTTCAAGACCATGAGTAATATTCACGATGAAAGAGCGCTAATCTAAAAATGGAATGTGAAGTTCCATTTGTGATCTTTGGCTCCGTACCCTGGAATTATAAGCCAGTGAATCACATTAAGCCCACACACGACTCCCGCTGTCCCAGCCTACACAGATCTGGAAGGAGGCATCAAAAACTCCTCCATCGTTTTCACTCCAAGACCCCCCTCTCAGCCTCAGGTAGGCACAGAATCTTCTCAAGTATAACCTAGATCAGGCAAAGTGCCCATACAAAGCTCAGCACCCACCTCCCCCACGGCTAATCTCAAAATCAGTGCTTTTAGCAGACAGGATGCGCACTTGACTTTGTAACCTCTTGTGGGTTACTACAAGATGGACCTGTCATTTAGCCTAATCCCTTAAGCCTCCTAAAGAATATGCCGTCTCTGCCCTAACTGCGCAGCAGACATGAAGAGCAGAAGTGGCCGGTCACCGGTAATATTTACCGTTACCCCTATGAAAGAAAAAAGGATCTCCTTCTGCTATAATAACCCAAAACTGCTTTTTAAAAGTACTGTCACTTAGCAGTATATCAAAGTACATTTTAACAAAAGCACTAAAGGTCGGCTCAGTCATTCTTGGCAGAGTTAGGCATGGCGGTCAATAAATTCTATTAACAAATTTTAATTGTTTCACTGTTACTTAGTAAGAAAACCACTACATATTAAGGGCTTATTCACGTGTGTGCTTTATGTTCTGCAATAATGCACGGTTCCATTAAGTTAGGCTGCCAACGCATCAGAGTAGCCAAGAAAGCATATCTGCCCCCCCCCCCCCCCCTTTTTCCCCCAACTCAGCACATTATGTTGGGTACGGTGTGGAGGTGCGATCGGGTGCTATTGAAAATGACTTTGCACCAATCCTCCTAAAGCACCCTAAGGCATGTTACTGCAACACAATGGTCTGAATCCAGCTTAATGCATCTAAAGCCAAAACATTTCTTCTTTTAATTTTGGAAAGGGTAAAGTTTTTGGGTCATGTGTCCCTTTGTGGAGGTTTTCATCATTTCTATAGACACAACTGGCAGTCTTCAAGGAAATCTCTACAAAAGCGAGAGAGATCCCCCCCCTCTTAAGTGGTCACCAGAACAAGCATCTCCATTGGAACATTTTCCATCTCTTCTTGTTTTGGCGACAACTTTAGAACTTTGGACTTGTCATCGCTTTTAGTCCCAGTCACCAGGTGAAGGTGACCAGGGCAAAAGTAAATCTCCACAACCTGCAATAACCTCAAAGAGAGGGTTCAAGTCTTCATCACATTGTGGCAGTAGATACATTAACAGTAATTAGACCATTGCACAGGGTTAACATATTGCTGGAATCAGGTGGCATCATTAGGGTTCAATTACTTTTGTTTAAGCAGCCAAATCATACGCACATTTTCCTCGTTCTATTTAGTGTCTATTAATATATAAATATATATTATAATATGTTACAAATCGCTTTTGTGCTTTAAAAAAACGGCAATGTTTCAAAAAGCGATTACAGCTTTTGTATTTCTTGGCCAATGGCACAGTAACCCCCCAAATGCCCTAGCGCAGGTTGCATCAGTAACCATTTTTCATGTCAGTTACGAGTGCAATATCTGCAACGATCGCATGCTTTCCTGCTCTTTGATCCGTTTATGTAATTTTCACTTCAAGATCTTGCAGCGATGGATGAAATGAGCAAAGCCACACAGAAAGGTATTGGGGGGGGGGGCTGGACATCTTATCAGATTAGAAACGGTCATGGCTGCACTTGAGTTACCCATTACACATCCGCAGCCAGGACAATCTCGCCATCAATAATTAAGTGGGAAGAGGATACGGAAGGAAGGTGGCGGGGTAATTATAGCGCTATAGGATCAACGGATCTATATGGGACAGGAGATGAGTCAAAAGGCTATTTTCTGCTTTCAGCCATCTCCCCATCAAGCTCCAGCACCGCACATTCCCAACAGGAAGCAATAATATCTCTATTGATCTCCGGAAACGCAGCCTTTCACAAGCCCATATCCCACTAATGGACCGAAGCTTAACGGGCGGAAAAAAGCACTCAGAGCTTAACCCTTGCAGGGCTGCTCCTCTGCAACTGGAATTTTCCTCTGCATAGCCATCTTTTAACCCTTATGGACAAAAACCGTGAAGCAACAACTTCTGAACAGCAACTCTAAGCAATATTCAAAGGGGCCAGTTGCACTAAAACTGGAATTTCAGTGTTTGTTGGATACTGGAGACCCATCTCCACCCCCCACCCCCCTCCAGGTCATGTGTGCCACAGCCAAATTATTTCCTATGGGTAAGCCGTACCCTGCTGATTGGAGGCCCCCATGTGTACGGTTTAGCCATAAGAATAAATGGGGCCATGGCATTTGCAGATTACTTCCTATAGGCAAGCCACACCATGCTGGGTGGAGGCCATCGTGTGTATGGCTTAGCCATAACAACTAGGGCCATGACATTCATGCCCCCCTGGCGGGGGCATTTGTGATGGAAAGGGCCATACAGATGTGTCGTCAGCAGCGGTAAGGTGAACTTTTAAAGTGAATTTCTCCACAATGCCTAGAGCTGCATAGGTGAGTGAGTGTTTTAAAGTGCTTTTACTGCTTGTTCAGAATATGTAAATACTTTGGTAAATATATTTCAGGCACTTTAAGAAGCTAAGGCCACAATTCAGACTGTCAGAAAAATACTAGGGGTAGGTAACCTCAGCACTCCAGCTGTTACAGAACTACAAGTCCCATGAGGCACTGCAAGACTGACAGCCACAGGCACAACTCCTAGAGATAGAGGCATACTGGGATTTGCAGTTTCAACACAGCTAGAGTGCCAAGATTGCCTACTATGAGCTCAACCTGTACAACAGATCTAAATGGAGAGTCCTTTGTACCTGATCATAGTTTGGCTTGTGGAAGGAGGGAAGCTTCTCGCAAAGGAGGTTCTGACTGCTGTCGTTTTCTTCCTGCGACAAACTCTTCTGATCCACGCAGCACTGTGGGTACTCTGTGCGAAAGGATTCGTATCCGCCTGCAGGACAGAAGACATTGTTACTACAATGAAGTAAAAAAGATAATCCAATAATAATATCCTACGACAATGCATCTTCAATGGAAGCGGTCTAGACACAGGATATCTACATGAGGAGCCACCAGTCTGAACCTTTCACACGTTTTCAGTCCCATGCAGTAGATTTTGGCTTTAATGCATTCAAGCAAATCGATGGAAGACTGCTATCTAAGCTTTCTCGCAAAGGTGCCTTCCTTTGTGACAGATTCCCTATGAAGGAATGCTCCTTTATCAGAACTTTTAGCCCATATGAACACATTACTGACAGAAACAAAACTGACTGAACTACAACTCTCAGCATTTAAAGGGCCAGTTCACCCAGAAATGACACCTGTTTTAGGCAGAGACCTGCTTTGGGAGAAGCATAGGTTGCCATTGTGGGCTTCCTTACAATGCTAGTTCCCCTCCCTTTGTCTAAACATACACTATGGGGTCTACTTTAAACGTAAGCACCCAAGACTCACGCAGCTTTCATCTAGTGGCGTCTCGAGGGGGATGCAAGGGGTGAGGCTCGCACCAGATGCCACCAGAGGGGGGTGACACCAAAATGACTGACTGTGATCATTTTGGTGCACATGACATTACACACATGTGTAATGATATCATGTGTAATGTAATGGTGTGCACACCGGGTGACACACTGCTTGATGACTCCCCTGTGTTGATCAAAGAGTCACACATTTTTCCTTTTGGATTAAAGTGAAAAATGCACATATCCTGGGTGAAAGCTGTGTGAATCTTGTGTGGAAAAATATAGAAGCCTAATTGCAGCAGTCTGGAAAAAAACAACAAATATATATATATATATATA
>NW_017306853.1:249312-256292 GCF_000935625.1 Nanorana parkeri | reverse complement strand
TCTGACTTCTGTCCTCCCAATGTACCAACACCCTGTTCCCAAAGAGAAAGACAGTTATATAACACTTATTTCATATACATGGGTTTATTATTAGTACATCAACCTGATAATAACATCAAGCCGTTTACAGAATGCACGGTGATCATCTAGGCGGTGACACATCAATGCGATGTGATCACTTCCTGTGTGATGGTAATTGCCACCAGAGCAGGCTGTTCTGGACCCGTCCATCTGTCCTGCCCTAATCCCGGCTCATGGGATAAAGGACCTGCAGGGAGTCAATAGGAGGCGATTAGCAATTTGTACCTCCTGTGCTGGGGGCAGCAGGAAGGTAACTCAGGACAAGGGGAGGAGATCCCACAGTGATAATTGCAATTCACTGAATCAGGGAACATCAATGGGACGAGCCTTTCATTCAATTAGATGGGTTACAGTACAGCAGCTATTTAAGGACGACTATAGCCCGGAACAAAAGTTACATTATATACATTAGGTGTACATAATTGAGATATTTGACATTTTTGTAGCTTTTTTGGTGCTGCCACCAAAGGAAAAAGGAGGCAGCAGAATGACACTTTAGGTGCCTACTATGCTGGTGGCTACAAATGGTCAATCCATCCTGGCCAGGATATGTCAGGGAGGGCCCACATACATTCAACTGTAATTGGGCAAATATTCTCTTAGGTCTGCGGGCACCCAAAAAAAAAAAGCAATCCCCCCATGGTACCAGTTCTAATATTCTTATCTAATTTTCTTTACAAATGTAGTTCTGGATGGAACGGAGCAGGAATCAGTTTAGGAGAATAATTAGTGAGCTGCATACAAAAGTCAATGATCCCCTAAAAAAAACTGCATGGGTTGCAAGCGGATAGGAAGTTGTTTTGCCTGCCTGGTGCACTTATGGCACACAGACCTCTTCCAACTTGCTGGAAAATCTCTCTTAAGGTTCCCACAGACATGAGATGTTCAACTGCATTTGGTCATCTCAATGTCTATAGGCACATCTGCTCTAATTAGAAAAGCCTGGGTTGCACCAATCAAATCAGATTAAAAAAAAATAGCCCATTAAAAGCAGCTTTTCTTTGCAGTATTTGCTTTCAATCTCGAGCTGCCTCCTGCAGTTCTTTTTGCTGCCACTAGATGTCCTCAGTCTGATGGCCAGCATCATTCAACCCACTTTCTCTGAGCCAAGGTCATCCTGCACAGTTTAAACAGAAGCTGCACCGTGATGAGCTAATCTCGGTCAGGTTGCTTTCTCATCCTATCAGCATGCTCCTTGTCAGAGCATGATGCTGATGGGCTCCTTGTACTGCTTCCTACTCTCTAGGACTGCAAGAAGCTAATACAAGGTACTTACTGTGTGCATTAAAAAATTAATACATTTATTTATTAAGGATTACAGAGCTGTATTTATTTTTGTCTTTTAGTGCATATCGCCAGCATAGGACGGCGCGATGTATATTTGTGTTAGGATGAAATTAAGTGTTAAACAAGAATCAGTCAAATTGTAATGTGTAGGGCCACAAGGATGGTTGGATTGCGTCCAGACACACTCCTGTGTTTACGTGCAGCAAAACAGGCAAAAATACGTTAGATAACGCACTAATCCACTAAATGCAGACAAGTATACAGAAGACAGATCCAGATCAGTAGCCAAGTCCCAGATAAGCCCAGGAGCCAGCTCAATCAACCAGACCACTTCCCCAGCCTTATCACCCTGCTGCTGGGCAATTTACATGACACCTCTGCTATTTGCATCCTAGATGTGACAAACTGCAAGGACAACTACCACCCCCATCCCCCCACCTCCTTTGACCTGCCACTAACCTCTTCCTAACAAGCCATATCCTACCAGGGGAAGCTGCCTCCCCCCAGGGGGTGATGACTTTACAGCCCCATTAACAAGCTGCAGATTATTGTACCCATTGTAGGTACAGCTGAGATATACATCCTACTGTGTGCCATTAACCCCTTACAGCAGAGGGAGAGATGATTCAATTTTGAATCATTTATGACACATCCTGGCGAAAACCGACCTGACACAACATTTTCCTATAGATTTTGTAATTCAATTAATTTTACATTTACTGGTTCAGTTTTCGCCTCGTCTTTTTTTTAGACTTTTTTGGGATCCTAAAAAATAAGTTGGCGCAGCACACAAATGTGTATGTGCTGCGATCATGCCAAATCATAAGGGCGTATTTATAAAGCAACGAATGTGACCTTTACCAAACATTGACTGGTGGTGAATCAATCACGAATTTAAAAGATGTGCACCTAAAGAGTCAACTGCAGTGAATGATTAGTGAATGACAGATTCACTGCTTTGTAAATATGCCCCATAAAAATGTATTGTACAAAATGAATTTTTTTTTGTATAAATTATATATATAATTTTTTTTGTTTTATATTAAATTTTTTCCCCTTTAATAAATCAATCTTTTTTTTTTTTAAATCAGATTGGTTAATAGCATGAAACATGGATGTGTATGAATATCAGTAAGTGAGCCACACATTACAATACGATTGTATGATTTGCTTTACACTCAGATTCTTATTCATGCGATCGCTCAGTAAATCTGATCGGTTTTTTTAATCGCTTGGATGTCCGAGACGATCACAAAGTGTAATTCCGCTCATGCAATCAGATTTTATGATTATTTTTTTTTTTAAGAGATCGACCGATCCATGTGCATCTATCACCTATGAACAGTGTATTAAGACCCACCTAAAATTATGAAGATTACCAAAACTATGTATTATGAAGACCCACCTAAAAGTATCCAATTCGTTTGTATCCAATTGCAATACATTACATAGTTGTGGCTAGATCTAAAAATTGTTCAGTCAGATTGTAACGTGTGTGTGGTGAGCCTAGCTTCCTGTGTCACAGGATGAGATGGTTTCCTTCCAACATACATTCTTAGTTTCATAACATCAGAAATCAAATGACAAATTCTAAAAACTACAGCTAAGCAGACGCCCCCCAATCTTCAAGGGGTGCCCCCAATCTATAGGGAACATCACCACTGGGGCAACTCACACACCAAGTCAGGATTGAATCTGAAAACTATCACAATTTAGCTCCAAATTACAAATCAATAATTTAACCAATCGCTGAGATATTCCAAGACAAATAGTATAACTTGTACAACTGAACTCCCAAATATACCTCCATTACAGCAGTAATTATTGTTACTATTTATTACCAAAGAGCAAGACCATAGATGGCTTACTGGTAATAAACAAGTCTATACTCAGCTACAGCAGTACTAGACAGACAAAAAAGCACACTACAATACAGACAGATGTTTACCAATCATACAAGACAACAGATACAAAGCAATATCCAACATCATATCCCCTTCGATGTACATGTATATGAATACACACATATATTGGATATGATATCTCTCTGAAGATAGAGCGAGAATAAGGAAGACACATATTGGATATTATTAAATATATCAGCACACCCTTTAATATGTAGTTCTATTTCTGCTTAAATATGACATTATTCGGTGTATATGCATTTAAAGCTTTTAAAGATCCAATAGCGTTCCAGGTGGAGGAAATGAGTAACAGATATAAATACATACACTCCATTGTAGTAGTTATGGGTAGTTTTTTTTGTCACTGTTATAGCCTCTTAGCAAATTGAATGTGACATTGTATGCCAAATATGCAGATCCCCCCCTCTATAGGAAAGTTATATTGGCGAGTAGATCTTCTATAGAAAATTCAGTCTTCAATTGGATATCCCTTTCACCCCACTCTATAGAACAACACACCATCCTGAACCGAGGTAGCAGATCCCCTAACAGGAAAATCATGCTTCAGGCAGAAAACCCTCTTCATCCCTACTATAGAACAATTATCCCAGGTAGCAGATCCCCTCCACTTCCCCCATAGGTAGCAATGGGGTCCGCCGGGCAGGCTGCTCAGAGTATTGATGACAATGTGAGCCGGGCTCTCTTTCTTCAGCTTCTGCCACCTCTGGCTCCTCTCGTCCAGCACCACCACCACCGACACCTGTCCGTCCCGGAGCCGACAGCGGGCCCCTTCCTCGGGCACCACGAAGTGCAAGGGAGCCGCTCCCCCCCGGGCCCGGCGTAGCAGCACGGAGTTCAGGTTGACATTGATGGATCCTTGCACACTGGAGGAGCTGAAGGGCAGGTAAGGGCGGCAATCCAGCACCAGGCAGCGGGAGAACTCTTTCCTGATCAGCCGGTGCAGACGCCGGCTTTCTATGGAGGTCACCTTCATGTCTGCTGAGCTGCCGCTGAATTCTATGCTCTTTAAATTACACTTCCGCTCCGGGGTATCCCGCGGACGCCGCTTATATCTCATCGGGCCGCCCGGCCGTGACGTCAATGCCCATATATGGAGAGTGAGGCGCTCCATTCATGGAGTTGTGTGTGGCCCCGCCCCCTCCTCCTCGGAGAGTTTCCCCACTAGAGGGAGGTGTGCGGTCACTGGAAGCTGAGCTCGTTCACCGTATACCTACCGGGGCTGAATCCCTACCTGACCTCAGCCCAGAACACACCGGGGGCAGCCAGGGGAGAGAAGGGCATCTGTTAGCCTTCATTCAAACAGCAATTGGCCAGCCGAAAGGTGGCCATACATGTATCAATTTGTGATCGATCATTCTTGATGTGACATCGATTGAACATCTGTCAGAGAACGATCTATTAGAAATAATCTACATCCCCTTTCTACAGGCATCAGATCTGACTACAACCCCTTCCTATAGGCATCAGATCCCCCTACATCCCCCTTCCTATAGGCATCAGATCCCCCTACATCCCCCTTCCTATAGGCATCAGATCCCCCATACATCCCCTCCCTGTAGGCATCAGATCCAACTACATCCCCTCCTTATATATTTAAATCAATAAAATCCACTTTGGCCAATTGACTCGCCAGGCACATGCTTGGCCATCTTAGACAGGAGTCTATTAAACTCCCAGCATGTCTTTGCACAGTTGGAGGCAACCCAAGTAAGCACAGGGAGAGCATGCAAACTCCATGCAGACAGTGTCCTGGTTGGGTTTTGAACCATGAACCCCAAGTGCCGTAATTTACTCGGATGACTGTTCTCGTCACCCCAAGATAAGGCCAACGACATGAGCGCCGGCAATGACAGAGTGATGGAAGCACGGCTGAGTCTCCCAGGTGCATGTGGGTAGCTGCGTCTGATCTTTCGGTCCCTCTGATGACTCTGATCCGTCATCTGCTCCTTTGGGCTGTCACTGTCACCTGTCTGTTTGATGTTTTGTGTCTGTAGTTCTCTGTGTGTCTGCTGCACATCTGTCATCTGCCTGTCCTCTGTCACTCCTGTATCATGGAGCCTCAATCAGAAGCACTTCAACCTTCCATGTATGAGGGCTGGCTATGCTTCCTGTGTACACCTTCACACCCCATCAGACCTGTACACACGAATAGACATGACCAGACCATCAGAGCTGTATACACCAACCGACCATCAGACCATCAAGCCCTTTAAACACCAATAAGACCCCATCAGACCTGTATACACCATCAGACCCCATCAGACCTGTATACACCATCAGACCCCACCCCATCAGACCTGTATACACCATCAGACATGATCAGACCATCAAGCCCTTTACACACCAATAAGACCCCATCAGACCTGTACACACCCTCAGACCCCATCAGACCTGTATACACCATCAGACCCCATCAGACCTATATACACCATCAGACATGATCAGACCATCAAGCCCTTTACACACCAATAAGACCCCATCAGACCTGTACACACCATCAGACCCCATCAGACCTATATACACCATTAGACCTGTACACACCATCAGACCTGCACACACCATTAGTCCATCAAGCCCTTTAAACACCAATAAGACCCCATCAGACCTGTATACACCATCAGACCCCATCAGACCTGTATACACCATCAGACCCCACCCCATCAGACCTGTATACACCATCAGACATGATCAGACCATCAAGCCCTTTACACACCAATAAGACCCCATCAGACCTGTACACACCCTCAGACCCCATCAGACCTGTATACACCATCAGACCCCATCAGACCTATATACACCATCAGACATGATCAGACCATCAAGCCCTTTACACACCAATAAGACCCCATCAGACCTGTACACACCATCAGACCCCATCAGACCTATATACACCATTAGACCTGTACACACCATCAGACCTGCACACACCATTAGACCTGTACACACCATCAGACCTGTACACACCATCAGACCTGTACACAGCATCAGACCCCCATCATACCTGTATACACCATTAGACCCCATCAGACCATAAGACCTGTACACACCATCAGACCTATATACACCATCAGACCCCATCAGACATATATACACCATTAGACCTGTACACACCATCAGACCTGCACACACCATTAGACCTGTACACACCATCAGACCTGTACACACCATCAGACCTGCACACACCATTAGACCTGTACACACCATCAGACCTGTACACACCATCAGACCTGTACACAGCATCAGACCCCCATCATACCTGTATACACCATTAGACCCCATCAGACCATAAGACCTGAACACACCATCAGACCTATATATACCATCAGACCCCATCAGACCTATATACACCATCAGACCCCATCAGACCTATATACACCATCAGGCCTATATACACCATCAGACCTGTACACACCAATAAGACCTCATCAGACCATTAGACCTGTATACACCATTAGACCCCCATCAGACCATAAGACCTGTATACACCATCAGACATGATTAGACCATCAGTCCTGTACACACACCATTGGACCCTATCAGTCCTGTACACACCATTAGACTCCATCAGACCATAACCTGTACACACCATCAGACCTTTGCACACCATCAGACCCCAGGACGATTGGGTTCTCTGCAAGTGTGCATGTCCACTGGGCAATACCTGCTGTGGGGACAACTGTCTAAGCC
>NW_017306853.1:241588-249224 GCF_000935625.1 Nanorana parkeri | reverse complement strand
TCCCGTGTGTTACACCCTCCTGACATCAAGTGATTGTGGATGACGCAGGTAATTTCGGTGTGCGTCTACGCATGGAGCGATCGCGCTTAAAAAAATAAATAATAAAATGACAGTCCTGAAGCCGGGCTCGGTTTGTTTCTCCTAAAATAAAGAAGAAGAGCCGGCTGAGTCATCCTGACAGTCGCACGGTCAGAGGAAAGCGATTATGGCTGATTGTCCTAGAACACGTCTGCTACGGTGTTATAATAATTACAGCGTGACATCACCGCCGCTACGTTATATATCACAGCCTGCCATTGACCCACTTCCAATCACCTAGCCAATCAGAGGGGATCAGCGACGTCGGCCGGATTGTTAAAGACTGACTGAATGTATCACAAGGCGGCCTGTGGTGTTTAAGAAGTGACAGGACTACAAGTCTCAGCAAAACCAACTGTAAGACATTGAGCACCTTTTGTTTCGTGGCACCTGGAATGCATTTAATTGAATTAAACTGAGCTGGGCTTTAAAACTAAGCTCCGGCCTCCCCTTCAGTCTTCTATCTGACCTCCATCCTTCCCTTCAGTCTTCTATCTGACCTCCGCCCTCCCCTTCAGTCTTCTATCTGACCTCCATCCTTCCCTTCAGTCTTCTATCTGACCTCCGTCCTCCCCTTCAGTCTTCTATCTGACCTCCATCCTTCCCTTCAGTCTTCTATCTGACCTCCGTCCTCCCCTTCAGTCTTCTATCTGACCTCCGTCCTCCCCTTCAGGCTTATATCTGACCTCCGTCCTTCCCTTCAGTCTTACATCTGGCCTCTGGCCTTCCCTTCAGTCTTGTACCGGCTCCTCTCCTTGACTGAAATGGCTTCTTCTAATGTCGGCTCGCCTCGTCACAGAATCTGAAAGTCTATAAATAGAGACTCGTGCGGTTCTAGGACGGCGTAGTACAATGTGTCTCGGCACAGGATGCTCATCTTCCAGCAATGGCGTCTGTGCCGCCGAGACGTTAACTCCTTCGCCGATAATCCGGTGTGAGGCTGTGGGGTTCACGAGGTATTTTTTTGTACCCCGATCTTATTTCAGAGGGAGAGGATTGGGGGGGCGGGGGGGGGGACCAACTGGGTTTGCTTACAGTTACATTGTATTTAGACATGCAAGTTTTGTTTCATTTGGAAATTTGGATGCAACCGAATTTGGACGAATCAGAATTTTTGTTTTTCTGAATTTCCAAAGATGACCAGTATAGGCTAAGATGACCAGTATAGGCTAAGATGACCAGTATAAGCTAAGATGACCAGTATAGGCTAAGATGACCAGTATAGGCTAAGATGACCAGTATAAACTAAGATGACCAGTATAGGCTAAGATGACCAGTATAAACTAAGATGACCAGTATAGGCTAAGATGACCAGTATAGGCTAAGATGACCAGTATAGGCTAAGAGGACCAGTATAGGCTAAGATGACCAGTATAGGCTGAAGATGACCAGTATAGGCTAAGATGACCAGTATAGGCTGAAGATGACCAGTATAGGCTGAAGATGAATACTAATACAGAGGGTGAAATGATCTAAAGAAGATCAAATCAAAGACAGTTAACTGGGGGTCGGAATGCCTACTGTGGTACAAAAATATAATTTTATTCAAGGCTTATTTTATAGGCTAAGATGACCAGTACGGACTAAGAGGACCAATACAGAATAAGATGACCAGTACGGACTAAGAGGACCAATACAGAATAAGATGACCAGTACGGACTAAGATGACCAGTACAGAATAAGATGACCAGTACGGATGACGAGGACCAGTACAGACTAAGAGGACCAGTATGGATTAAGAGGACCAGTACGGACTAAGAGGACCAGTACGGACTAAGAGGACCAGTACGGACTAAGAGGACCAGTATGGAATAAGAGAACCAGTATGGAATAAGATGACCAGTACCGACTAAGAGGATCAGTACGGACTAAGAGGATCAGTAGGGACTAAGAGGACTAGTACGGACTAAGATGACCAGTACGAACTAAGGTAACCAGTACGGAATAAGAGAACCAGTATGGAATAAGATGACCAGTACGGACTAAGAGGATCAGTACGGACTAAGAGGACCAGTACAAACTAAGATGACCAGTACGAACTAAGGTAACCAGTACGGAATAAGAGAACCAGTATGGAATAAGATGACCAGTACGGACTAAGAGGATCAGTACGGACTAAGAGGACCAGTAGGGACTAAGATGACCACTAGGGACTAAGAGGACCAGTACGAACTAAGATGACCAGTACGAACTAAGATGACCAGTACAAACTAAGATGACCAGTATGGACCAAGATGACAACTATGGACTAAGAGGAACAGTACGAACTAAGATGACCAGTATGGACCCAGCTGACCAGTATGGACCCAGCTGACCAGTATGGACCCAGCTGACCAGTATGGACTAAGAGGACCAGTCTGGAATAAGATGACCAGTACGTATTAAGAGGACCAGTACGGATTAAGAGAACCAGTACAGACTAAGAGGACCAGTACAGACTGAGTTAACCAGTATGGACTAAGAGGACCAGTACAGAACAATATACAGAATAAGAGCACCAGTACGGACTAAGATGACCAGGACAGAATAAGATGACCAGTACGGATGACGAGGACCAGTACAGACTAAGAGGACCAGTATGGATTAAGAGGACCAGTACGGACTAAGAGGACCAGTACGGACTAAGAGGACCAGTATGGAATAAGAGAACCAGTATGGAATAAGATGACCAGTACCGACTAAGAGGATCAGTACGGACTAAGAGGATCAGTAGGGACTAAGAGGACTAGTACGGACTAAGATGACCAGTACGAACTAAGGTAACCAGTACGGAATAAGAGAACCAGTATGGAATAAGATGACCAGTACGGACTAAGAGGATCAGTACGGACTAAGAGGACCAGTAGGGACTAAGATGACCACTAGGGACTAAGAGGACCAGTACGAACTAAGATGACCAGTACGAACTAAGATGACCAGTACAAACTAAGATGACCAGTATGGACCAAGATGACAACTATGGACTAAGAGGAACAGTACGAACTAAGATGACCAGTATGGACCCAGCTGACCAGTATGGACCCAGCTGACCAGTATGGACCCAGCTGACCAGTATGGACTAAGAGGACCAGTCTGGAATAAGATGACCAGTACGTATTAAGAGGACCAGTACGGATTAAGAGAACCAGTACAGACTAAGAGGACCAGTACAGACTGAGTTAACCAGTATGGACTAAGAGGACCAGTACAGAACAAAAATTACCAACCCCCCCAAAAATAAAATTAATTACATTAATTTTTAAATAAAGAACCCCATCCAAATGGATCCAACCCAATCACAAACCCCCCTCCCCCTCCCCCCAAAAAAAATTCAGATCTGAAATCTGAAAAAAATAAATAATTGAATCGATCTGAAACAAAACCATATTTTTTGAGCCTTCACATGTCGAATTGTATTTATATTTTTAAAAAGGTTTGCGGAGGCAGCTGTGGTAGTAACATTTATCATGACTGGCTCAGTGTTCCCTGTACAGCGCTACGGAATATGTCAGAGCCATATCAATGTATGAATAATAACAGTGACATTTTTTTTTTAAAGTTCCACATTTTATCATGACAAAGCTGTCCATTGAGCTCCAGTCAGGGACCTTGCCTAGGCTGAGATGATGTCATCGGTCTGCTGCAGGCAGGAGGAAGCATTTCCCCAGTCTCCCCTCCCCCAGTGATCAGTCTGCTGCAAGCAGGAGGAAGCATTTCCTCAGTCTCCCCTCCCCCAGTGATCAGTCCGCTGCAAGCAGGAGGAAGCATTTCCTCAGTTTCCCCTCCCCCAGTGATCAGTCTGCTGCAGGCAGGAGGAAGCATTTCCTCAGTTTCCCCTCCCCCAGTGATCAGTCTGCTGCAGGCAGGAGGAAGCATTTCCTCAGTCTCCCCTCCCCCAGTGCTCAGTCTGCTGCAGGCAGCAGGAAGCATTTTCTCAGTCACCCCTCCCCCAGTGATCAGTCTGCTGCAGGCAGGAGGAAGCATTTCCTCAGTCTCCTCTCCCCCAGTGATCAGTCTGCAACATTGTAACTTTGTAACATGTCACATAAAAGTATATCTGATGACGGGTACACTGTAATATTTTGATGTTTACTGATGGTAATATGTCTTCCTCCTGAACACATGACCCAGACTAGATGTACATATGTCTAATGATGGGTGACTTCCCTTGTGATGAGGATTGGAGTGTACCAATAACAGGACGTTATCTGTCCTGGTACAAAGCAGCAGCTGACAGTATGAAGCATATATTGACTCAGAGACTGACAATCAGCAGTGAATGTTATCTGCGCCTCTCCACCCCTCAGCACACGGTGACACGCTCACCAACTATTCGTGTCTCATCCCAGCGATACATACCTGAGAGCGATCAGCGCGGCACCCACATACACTGTGTGATTAACCCGAGGGCTGACCGGGATCCACTCACCCAGGTGTTCATTGTCCCACACCTGGTGAAGGTACATTGCCAAAGAACACAGATGTAGTCATGTACATTCAGAGATGGAGAGAGAGAGATGAGAGAGAGAGAGAGAGAGAGAGAGAGAGGGGGAGATCAATATATACTGTAGATATGAGAGAGAGATCAACAGACAGATGAGAGAGAGAGAGAGATATGAGAGAGAGATCAATATATACAGTAGATATGAGAGAGAGAGAGAGAGAGAGATCAATAGATAGATGAGAGAGCAAAGAGAGAGAGAGAGAGAAGATAGATAGAGAGAGATGAGAGAGAAGATAGAGAGAGAGATGAGAGAGAGAGAGAGAGATGAGAGAGAGGATAGAGAGAGAGAGATGAGAGAGAGAGATGAGAGAGATGATAGAGAGAGAGAGAGATGAGAGAGAAGATAGAGAGAGAGATGAGAGAGAGAGAGAGAGAGAGATATGAGAGAAATGAGAGGGAAAGAGAGAGAGAAGAGAGAGAGAGAGAGAGAGAGAGAGGTCAATATATACAGTAGATATGAGAGCGAGATCAATAGATGAGAGAGAGAGAGATATGAGAGAAATGAGCGAGAGAGAAGATAGTGAGAGAGAGAGAGAGAGAGAGAGAGAAGATATATAGATAGAGATGAGAGAGAAGATAGAGAGAGAGAGATGAGAGAGAAGATAGAGAGAGATATATATATAGATAGAGAGAGAGATCAGAGAGAAGATAGAGAGAGATATATATATAGATAGGGAGAGAGATGAGAGAGAAAGAGAGAGATGAGAGAGAGATATCAATAGATGAGAGAGAGAGAAAGAAGAGAGAGATGAGAGAGAGAGAGAAGCTAGATAGATAGATAGATAGATAGATAGATAGAGATGAAAGAGAGAGAGAGAGATTGATAGATAGATAGATAGATAGATAGATTAGATAGATAGATAGATAGATAGATAGATAGATAGATAGATAGATAGATAGATAGATAGATGATAGATAGAGGGATAGATAGATAGATAGATAGATAGATAGATAGATAGATAGATAGATAGATAGATAGATGATAGATAGATAGATTGATAGATAGATAGAGGGATAGATAGATAGATAGATAGATAGATAGATGATAGATAGAGGGATAGATAGATAGATAGATAGATAGATGATAGATAGATAGATAGATAGAGATGAAAGAGAGAGAGAAATAAAACATAAATCACAATTTTAGGGTCTTCATAATGGGATTTGTAACATAAGGTTTTGGAAATGATGAAATAAAACCAATTAGCGCTCAGTTATGTCGTCCTGAGGACACGGCGCCATTCACAGGACCTAACGCTGACCGCGCACCGTTCTTCCCACGGGCTGAACAAAATAATTAGAGCAGATTCCCCCATCAAAGCTACGAGCCCGTTGATGGCGGAATCCCCGTTGTTTCTTCTGTATTCTAACAGCTCATTGGCTGCCGGCTCTGTTCGTAGGAAGATTTTCCGACTGGCTCCTTCGACCAGCTGATTGAGGGATGCCGGCTGTAAGGGTGCCGTCACCCTCCGTGCGAAAAAACAGTCAAAAAGTCTCTCCCATCCTCTGGAACTCTTTACCCCAACCTGTCCGTCCATCTCCCACTCTGACTGCCTTTCGGCGATCCCTTAAGCCTCGTCTCTTCAGGGAAGCCGATCCCACCTCAACCATCACATTATCAGACAAATCATCTCCACACAGCTCCCTCCTCATGTATCACTGGCCCCTCCCTTTTAGAATGTAAGCTCTCAGGGGCAGGGCCCACCTTACCATCTTGTCTTGAATTGTATTGTGATTGCAATGTCTTCCTTATATTGTACAGCGCTGCGAAAACTGTTGGCGCTATATAAATCCTGTATAATAATAATAATAATTTGCACAGTGTACGGCCACCTTAAGCTCATTTTAATTTAGCAATTAGAAAGAATTATAGTTATGAACAGCGCGCATACAGCAGAAGTGCTTAGCACGTCTTCCTTGCAGCACTGGGGTCCTCGGTTCAAATTCCAGAAAGATAGAGTTTGCATGTTCCCGCTGTGCTTGTGCGGGGGGGGTTCCTCCTGCAATCCAAAGACATCCTGGAAGGATAATTGGCTCTTGTCTGAACTGATCGTGCTGCGTATGTATGTGAGATCGGGATCTTAGATTGCAAGCTTCTTGGGGGCAGGGACTGATGGAATGTAAGTGGTCGCTGCTCTATAAATGCCGCTTATAAATCTGCAAAAAGCATCCTTTGCCGTCACTTTATCTCCGGCACCTTCCAGCACGTCGAAGGGTTAACAGAGCAGGCTACCCCACCAAGCTGTGATATAAGCAGACAGTCGGTATGTTGCAGCAATTGGCGCCGCGGCGCGTACGGCGACAGATGGCTCTGGTGGGTGATGGTATACGGCAGGAAGTATTTTTAGGAGTATTTTGCATAGATGCTGCAATAAATTTCCCATCAATTACACAACACGTCTCAGAGCAGACGATTCCAACAAGCCCCGGGGGGGTAGCTGCGCGGGGGGCATTCTAGAATCATTCGCTGGTAGACGGCGATATTATAAATGTAGTTATTGTGTGGTATAATATCTGTACTAATAATACTTTTATATTTAGGAATTGTATTTCCTTTTTTTTTTCTCACGTACACCTTTATTATTATTATTTATACCTTCACATTTCAATGCAGTCCAAGCTGACCAGCAAAAGTGACTGTTGGGACAAACCTTGATACCAACAGGGGTGTTTACAATAAGGTTACCATTAGTCCTTGCTTCCCAGGGACAGTCCCAGATTTGAGCAGCGTCCCCAGCGGCAGTGAACTGTAATGACGCGTTGCCCGGTCGAGAAGCTGGCCAATCAGGAAGCCGGGCAATGCGTCATTTACACGGCGCCCAGCTTCCCGATAGGCCGGGAAGCCCGCTCCATGCGCCCTCGTCACCAGGTGATGAGGGAGCATGAAGCCGGCTTTCTGGCCAATCGGAAACCCGGTTGGGGGTCTGTCTGGCTGTCTGGCTTCCTGATTCGCCGGCTCCATGCTCCCTCGTCACAAGACGAGGGAGCATGGAAACGGCTTCCCGGCTAAAGGGTCTGGTATGAATTGGGGGGGGGGGGGGGGGGCCCCCCACTTTTTTTTTTTTTTTTTTCTTT
>NW_017306853.1:235113-241323 GCF_000935625.1 Nanorana parkeri | reverse complement strand
TTTTTTTCCTAATGTCATTTTGCCGAAAAAACGAAATTTCGACCGGACTACCGCTAACGAATTTCAGGAAATCGGGAATTCTGATTCGTTTGCATTCGTTTTACCTGTAATTCGGAATTTGGATACATCCGAATCTCCGAATTTTCCGAAATTTTGTCCGAATTTCGATGTCTACCGAGTACAAGTACTCGCCCAAATACTTGGCATCGGCATCAATACCGATACTAGTATCGGTATCGGTGCATCCCTACTAATTTGTATTGAGATTGTAGTCCATCTCGGGAGCGAGCTTGGAGCGGTGACTACTTTACAACACACACAGGGACCATGGGGAACAGACGTAGCCCCCCTCCAGAAGGAAGGACAGTGTCAGAGATGATTGGAAGATCTACAGCCGAGTGATACACAAATAAGATACATTGTTGTTCAGAGTTCAGGGACTTGAATGTATTTTTGAAGATGTAACTCCTGAGTTTTGTTTCACTTTAATAGCACAAGCTGTCGACACCGCTTCTGTTTCTCTTCCGGTATCTGTTTGCATACTCCTTCTCTTTCCTGTAGGCTGTAGGTGGCTCCGGGAAGACATTTCCCAACCAATTTCGTTAACCAGTAGTCATCAGTATATCGCCTGCAGATCTGACCAGTGTACAACCTTATACTGGCCCCTTCCTTTGTTTACTGGGGAATATTTGAGGTTATCTCTGGCAGACATGACACAGAAGCTGGTGCTGAGCAGTCTGCTCTCTTCTTATTCCCAGACTAATCACTTTATGGCTAATGTGTCTCGGAGAAGTTTGTCCTTAAAGTGTATGTAAGACCAAAACTTATATAGTTTATGGATAGAGGAGGGAATTAAGTTTGATCTGCTTCAGAGGCGTACCGCGGCAGGATGACACCCGGTGCGGGTACCGGGTGACACCCCGCAGTGAAGCGTTGCTGCGGTTACCTGCCGGCGGCAATCTTGGTGATGGACGCCGGCAGAGAGAGGAGGGGACGTCACCCGGTGGGATATGCCACCGGGTCCCCTCTTCTCACGAGCAACTGTCGGGCTCTCAGTCTTTGACCAAGTGCCCGACTTTTCAGAGGGGGGTGACACCAAAATGACTGACAGTCGCCCCTCCAATGGTGTCGCATTTGTGATGCCACTGATCTGCTTATATTTTGCCTTTACTGGTTTCTCACTGCCCCCTCATTAATATGCTAATTAAATGATTAAATGAAGCCTTTCTCTTTTCATGACATACCTTATTAGAGACGGGGAGGGCAGAAGCACTTCACATTCTCCGCACGTCCAATCACAGAACGCCTCGTATTCTGCGAAAAGAATAGAAAACATTTTATGAATGGACGAGGGGGAGAGCAAGCAACGCACTATCATCACTAGAGCCGAGACTGGAAATATTAACGTCGGACCTTTGGCGCTTACAGTACTCTCCGCAAAGGAAGTAAAGCATTTTAACTAACTCAGCACCACCCAAACACGGTACACCCATCATGAAAGGTGATTTGTTTTTACATAGAAAATGCCCCAAAAGTCTTGTTTCCAGAATACACCTGAAATACATGACAAAGGAGACCTAGAGCCCTATGGGTAAGCTTTAGGAGACAACACAGGAAACAAAGCAATAGGTTCCTTTGGAGATACCCGGTCTGTACCACCATAAAAGTGAAGGAGAATACCCAGTACTTTCGGTTATGGTGGAGAGTGTGATTCACCCCCCCCCCACTACCAATTGACAGCACAGGCTCTTGAAGATTGGTCAGTAAGGCCCAGCTCTTTAATATGTGCGTTGGAGGAGAGTCCTTACCTCTGTGTAAGCTCCTCACTCTCTTTTTCTCATTTTCTCATTGTTTTAAAAATAAACATTTAATACATGACAAAGGATTCCTGGAGACCCATGGGTAAGCTTCATACCCATCCCGTGTATCACCAGAAATCAAAAGCAAAAACCTAGGAGCGCAACTACCAAGAATTGTATATGTGGGTTTAGTCTGGCGAAGGGCCCAGTGGATCTATGAAATGAAAACAGTGTCAGGAGCGCTATTAAATCTTAGAATGTGGAGTCTGAGTGTCTATGGCAGTGTCACAGTAAACAAGAGGGACTTACGATTAGGAGCTCCCCTGTAGTCTATGCGACCATCTCCTTGGGCAGATCCTGGCTTGAAGGGATGTCTCCGGTGGTGTGAGAGGCTGGTCCAGAATGGATGTGCAACCGTATGGCCGCCCACGTACTCGACTGGCCGGGCCGAGCCGCGTCGGTCAGGAACGGGAAAAAGGGGAGGAGCTACACACGGCTGAGGGGCGCCGTGCGCCGTGTGTCAGTGACGGCAGTCACAGGGGTACAAGAGTGTCGGGTGTCTCCGGAAAAGTGGCTACGCGTTTCGAGGGGTTACCTCTTTATCAAGCCTCAGGGTGCTCTTGTATCACCAGGTATATGAAGTAAAATTACCAGTACTCTCATTTATAAAGGATTCCCAGAGCCCTATGAGTAAGCGTTGGAGCCGTCCCATGCATTGCCAATTCAGTGAAGTAAAATCCCCTGTACTTTCATTGATAAAGGATTCCCAGAGCCACCATGGGGAAGTGAAGGAAAATATCCAGCATCTCTGTGTGTGCTTCTAATTCTCTTCTCATTTCTATGTTTGTTTAACATATAAACATATAAAACAAAGGCTTTCAAGAGCCCTATGGTCATCCTGTGCATCACCAGGTAAGTAATGCAAAATACCCAGTACTTTCAATGATAAAGGATTCCCAAAGCACTATGGGTAAGCTTTAGAGCTGTCCCATGCATTGCCAAGTAAGTGATGTAAAATATCCAGTACGTTTATTGATAACGGATTACCAAAGCCCTATTGTTAAGCTTTGGAGCCATCACCTGCATCACCAGATAAAATATCCAGTACTTTCATTGATCAAGGATTCCCAGAGCACTATGGGTAAGCTTTAGAGCTGTCCCATGCATTGCCAATTAAATTATTTAAAATACCCAGTACTTTTATTGATAGCAGATTCCCAAAGCCCTGTGGTTAAGCTTTGGAGCCATCACCTGCATCACCGGGTAAAAAACCCAGTACTTTCATTGATAAAGGATTCCCAGAGCCCTCATGGGGGGCTTAAGAGACAGTCAAGGAAGCAAAGCAACAGGTTTCTTTGCAACGACCTCCTGCTTCACTGGGTAAGGGAAGGAAAATATCCAGTGCCTTCAGTTTTGGTGGCGCATGTGATCCCCCCCCCAACTACCCGTTGACAACATTGGCTGTTGGAGATTGGCCAATTAGACACCAGCTCTTTAGTATGTGAGTTGATAGAGAGTCTTTATCTTTGTGTAAGTTTCTCACTCGCTTCTTCTCATTTAGCTCCGAAGTTTCCTCGTTCTGTCATACTTATGGATCTCCTCACTGCGTTGTGATATTGTCACGGCGAGCGGGATTTAATGTCTCCCGCAAAAGGCCGGAGCTGCCGATTTGTAGCCGAATCATCTTCAGAGACGTGGCAAAAATTATCCGGAGGAACGTCACGAAGTTTCTGTTTTTAGAACAGCCGCCTCATCTCTCCGCAGAGCTCCCGAGGAGAGTAAAAGTTCAATGATTATGTTTTGGAAAATGTCATCTCTTTCAGCTCTGCACTCAGAAGAGCAACAAAAATCAATCGGCGAGCTTTTACTGCTCTTTAAAACTGAACTTTGTTTATTTCTTCCAGATCAGTGCAGTAATCCAGCGTGAGACTTGGAGCTCCCTGTAATAAAGGCCGCTCACTGCTGCTCTCTCTCCTTGTGCAGGGTGACTGGTCTTGTCTCCGCCCGCTCCTGTAATAAAGACCGCACACTGCTGCTCTCTCTCCTTGTGCAGGGTGACTGGTCTTGTCTCCGCCCCCTCCTGTAATAAAGACCGCACACTGCTGCTCTCTCTCCTTGTGCAGGGTGACTGGTCTTGTCTCTGCCCCCTCCTGTAATAAAGACCGCACACTGCTGCTCTCTCTCCATGTGCAGGGTAACTGGTCTTGTCTCCGCCCTCTCCTGTAATAACGACCGGTCACTGCTGTTCTCTCTCCTTGTGCAGGATGGCTGGTCTAGTCTCCGCCCCCTCCTGTAACAAAGACCGCTCACTGCTGCTCTCTCTTTGTGCAGGGTGACTCGTCTCGTCTCTACCCCCTCCTATAATAAAGACCGGTCACTGCAGCTCTCCCTCCTTGTGCAGGGTGTATGTGCAACTGCAAGGGTGGAGGCATGGCCGGGTGCACGCTGTGTGTGTCCATAGATGCACACAGCTATGTGCGGGCATGGCCATGACCGTGCGGGTGCATCCACAGCAGTTGGCTAGCTGATGGAGGCACCCAGGGAGGGGGTGGGGCTAGCGGTCTGGATACCACTAGAGAACAAGGAAATTAAAAAAGAGTAAAGAAAGTTTTTTTATAGTAACTCTGGCCCCCATAAACAAGAAAAGACAAAAAAGACAGTTTAATGTCGCTTTAAAGCAGGATTTAGAGTGATAGCACTGCTCCAATGAGAGCTCCCCCCTAGTGGCTAATCTACAAACCTCTATATTTAATACGATAACAAAATATGGAAAAGCGAGCATATAAAAAAAGTGAAAATGGCATCAAATGCTAACTCCGCACTGAACATACAACACATATTCCCTTCAACATGATCCCCTTTGTATCTGTAACTAATAATCGGGATATGTCTGTTGTGACGGCGGCGATTATTGAGACCTCATGGAAAAAGCCTGCTCCTTGTCAGTGTAGCTGCGTGATTCACGGCCGTCACAAAGTCTCACTCATCCTGAGTGACTGACACAGAGTGAGTGTGACTCGCCGTGTGGTCCAATCCAGAGGGGAAACCTGCTTTCATCAGCCTTATTCGACTGAAGTTGATCTCCGGGCAAAAAGGTTATTTGTAGTTTCGGATAGGAAGGGTCAGGTCATTACTGCTGCCTGGGGCTCTGTTAGAAAAATGTACCCTCACTTCCTGTTCTCCTGACAGAATTGTACCACACAGGAAGTGAGGGGAACTCTCCAACCTCAACACAGACAGACACATCAAGGGTTTTCTTTAGTCATGTAGGAGAAGGGATAGAACTTTTGGATTTTTATTTCTCGAAGGACCTGCAACAGGGGCTTCCAGAGGCCAGGTGTCACCCGGAGCGGAGACTGGGTGACACCCCGCCTTGACGTCATCGCGTATTGCGCGGGACGTCACAACATGCATGCGCGATGACATCATCGTGCATGGGCAGCCGTCTAAATGATGCCTGCAGCAGATTGATCACTGGTGGACAGCTGCAGCCTCTCAGCTTGTGAGTTGCTACAAAGTTAGCGTTGCAGTCTGATCACTGGGGGACGTGAGACTGAAGAAATGCTTCCTCCTGCCTGCAGCAGACTGATCACTGGGGGAGGGTACAGGGGCGTCCCGCCATGTCGTCATCGTGCATGTGCGACCATCTGATTGACGCCTGCCGGCGGCCATCTTGGTGATGGACGCCGGCAGAGAGAGGAGGGGACGTCCACCCTCCTCTCTCCTGACACTGGTCCCCCCTCCCCTCTCCTGACACTGTCGGGCTCTCGGTCCATGACCGAGTGCCCGACTTTTTAGAGAGGGTGACACCAATATGACTGTCAGTCATTTTGGTGTCACTCCTCCAATGTAAAGATAGACACCGGCACTCCAGATTCATAAGCAAACGTCTATTTATTGACGTGCAGCGTAGTAGACAGCTACCTCCAATGTAGTCACCTGGGTGCGGGCCGCACCCCCCTTGTGACACCACTGACCTGCAATGGAAGCTCCATACAAGGGCGTCCTTGGCATTTCCAACTCCATAAGAGCGAGTGGTGGTGGGGGGCGGGGGGCGGGTTGGTGTGCAGCGTTTTGCCTCTGCATCATCTGGCACAGCTCTGGCCGATGTCTTGCCCACTGGGCCATTGACAGCAGCTGTTGCCTCAGATGGCACACCTTTGGGGCACATGGGGGGCGGCAGGCAGAGTGGCATGGCCATTCTGCTGCACAATGTTTTCAGAGGGACTGCGGGGCAAGATCGGGGCAGGAAGATGTGTAAGGGCCATATACATCTTCCCACTCAGCTCTTAGCAACCTGGGACGCTCTGGCCGGCATCCCACCCAGCTCCTGACAACCAGTGATGACAACCAGAGGATGGCGTCAATAGCACCACTGGACCTGCACACACACACTGACAGCATGTCCCAG
>NW_017306853.1:226501-234811 GCF_000935625.1 Nanorana parkeri | reverse complement strand
TTCCCCAGACAGCAATAAGCCTAGGGATACCCCTGCAGATTACTGTACATCTACTGAGGATGTGGAAAAATTTTGGCTGATAATACCACACAAAAAAAAAAGTCCCTGTGCCTAAAGGTAGCTGCGGCCATAGTTTGGCAAACATGTCACACATTAGCCACCCCAGCGCAGAAATGTGGGCGTATCCCAGGCCTTGCCACAAAACCAACCTTGCTCATTTGAACGAAGGTACGGATGAATTGGCCCATGGGCCGAACAACATTTTAATACCCCATCACATACCTGTCGGCTGCGTTCATACGTTAAAAAGCCAAATCATCATGTCTCAGTGTATGGAATGCTGACGGGTGTGTCCCCCTCGAGTACTGTTTGATTTCTCGCCGTGTGTGAGAGAGGGATAAGCGCACATTCCAAGGCCGTGACTCTCACTTATTATTGCTCTGAGTATCACCGATTGTCACCAATGAGTAAACTCAGAAAACTCGATCGTAAAATGTATTTTTTTGTTATTTTGAAGATCGCGGAATTGTAGAGCATCAGAAACATTGCGGAAGTCCCCTCTGCTTTTTACAATTCACGAGGCTCTTCAATGAAATCAAAATCAAAAGCCTTTGTTTAAAGAAGAACTCCAGATAGAAAAAAGCCATACCCTTACAGTGGGGCTACCCCTGTACTGCAAGGATTAAATGCTCATTTCGTCTAGGGGGCTCAAATAAAGCTGTTATACTTATCTGATCCTGGCCCCTGTAGCAGTCAGTGCTCACCTCTCTCTCCCTCCACTTCGGCTATGGAATGTCATTTGGCATCCTCGCATCTGATGCGGGTCTACGGACCTGTATAAGAAGTGTTGCAGTCAGCAGCCCTTTGACTGCCAGAGCCCAAGAAGAAGAGGCTGAGGGGACCAGTCTAATAGCTGGTTGTCTCCCCTGGCTGTCTCTCCTCGCTCTCTCCCCTGGCTGTCTCTCCTCGCTCTCTCTCCTGGCTTTCTCTCCTCTCTCTCTCTCCTGGCTTTCTCTCCTCTCTCTCTCTCCTGGCTGTCTCTCCTCGATCTCTCTGTTGGCTGTCTCTTCTCTCTCTCTCCTGGCTGTCTCTTTCCTCTCTCTCTCTCTCTCGTGGCTGTCTCTCCTCGCTCTCTCCCCTGGCTGTCTCTCCTCTTTCTCTCTCCTGGGTGTCTCTCCTCTCTCTCTCCTGGCTGTCTCCTGCATATTCTCCTAAAAAAAAAAACCTGCCGTGTGTCGCTAAAGTGTCCGGGTTTCATTGAAGAAATGGTGGCAACCCTAGGTCAGAGACCCACTGAAATCATTGCTATGGACCCTAAAACCCCCCAAAAAAGTTGTGGCTTTGGTTCTACTTTTAGGTATGTCTGATTAATCCTGTGACCCCCAACAAGGAGAGATCCATGGGAGGGTCTGGGTCAGACTATGGGCCCAGAGATGGAAATGTTCTGTGTCTGCGGGAGCCTCTTACGTTATCAGCCAGCCATTCCTTCCACTCATCACCTTTAAGTGTAAATTCTTCATGTGCTGATACAATGGCCATGAAGCTGCCCAGCAAGACGATGCACCGTGTCACATTCCGGCAAGGGTAGGATAGGGCTGAATATCGCAAGAAAGATGAGTGCCCCCAAACTCAGGATACTTTGGTCACCAATACCAGCCACCAGCTCGGTGGTACACACCACACTGGTGAATTTCAAACCTTGCCATATGGGAGTCCTCCCTTCTTCAACGCTCATGAAACTCAAGCATTGTCTATGTGCTGTTGCATACAATAACCCGTCACCCAAATATAACATCACAGGTGGCCATGCCAGTGTACATGCAACAACCCATATCACCCATACCCATGCATGCAACAACTCATCGCCCATACCCATGCATGCAACAACTCATCGCCCATACTCATGCATGCAACAACTCATCACCCATAGCCATGCATGCAACAACTCATCACCCATAGCCATGCATGCAACAACTCATCACCCATACTCATGCATACAACAACCCATTACCCATACTCATGCATGCAACAACTCATCACCCATACCCATGCATACAACAACCCATCACCCATACCCATGCATTATCCCCCTTCATGCAACACCCCATCACCCATACCCATCCATACAACAACCCATCACCCATACCCATGCATGCAACAACTTATCACCCATACCCATGCATGCAACAACTTATCATGCATACCCATGCATGCAACAACTCATTAGCCATACCCATGCATTCAACAACCCACCATCCATACTCATGCATGCAACAACTCATCACCCTTACCCATGCATGCAACAACCCATCACCCATGCATGCAACAACTTACCACCCATACCCATGCATGCAACAACTTATCACCCATAGCCATGCATGCAACAACTCATCACCCATAGCCATGCATGCAACAACTCATCACCCATAGCCATGCATGCAACAACTCATCACCCATAGCCATGCATGCAACAACTCATCACCCATACAACAACCCATTACCCATACTCATGCATGCAACAACTCATCACCCATACCCATGCATACAACAACCCATCACCCATACCCATGCATGCAACAACTTATCACCCATGCATGCACCAACTTATCATGCATACCCATGCATGCAACAACTCATTAGCCATACCCATGCATTCAACAACCCACCATCCATACTCATGCATGCAACAACTCATCACCCTTACCCATGCATGCAACAACCCATCACCCATACCCATGCATGCAACAACTTATCACCCATACCCATGCATGCAACAACTTATCATGCATACCAATGCATGCAACAACTAATTAGCCATACCCATGCATACAACAACCCACCACCCATACCCATGCATGCAACAACCCATCATCCTTACCCATGCATGCAACAACTCATCACCCATACAACAACCCATTACCCATACTCATGCATACAACAACTCATCACCCATACTCATGCATACAACAACCCATTACCCATACTCATGCATGCAACAACTCATCACCCATACTCATGCATACAACAACCCATTACCCATACTCATGCATGCAACAACTCATCACCCATACCCATGCATACAACAACCCATACCCATGCATACAACAACCCATACCCATGCATACAACAACCCATAACCATGTATACAACAACTCATCCCCCATACCCATGCATACAACAACCCATCACCCGTACCCATGCATGCAAAAACTCATCACCCATACCCATGCATGCAACAACCCATCCCCATGCATGCAACAACCCATCACCCATACCCATGCATGTAACCACTCATCACCGCATACAACGACCCATCACCCATACCGATGCATACAACAACCCATCCAACATGCGTGCAACAACTCATCACCCATACCCATGCATACAACAACCCATCACCCAAACTCATGCATACAACAACTCATCACCCATACCCATGCATACAACAACCCATCACCCATACCCATGCATACAACAACAACCCATACCAATGCATACATCAACTCATCACCCATACCCATGCATACAACAACCCATCACCCATACCCATGCATACAACAACAACCCATACCAATGCATACAACAACTCATCACCCATACCCATGCATGCAACAACCCATCACCCGTACCCATGCATACAACAACCCATCACCCATACCCATGCATACTATAACCCGTCACCCATATATAACCTTACGGATGTGTTTGGTTCCCTTTTGGCACAGTTAAGGACCTGCGGACGCCGTGATTGACATTGCTTTTGCTATTGTACATAAGCAATTGCCATTTTTTACAATAAAATATTAGTTTTTCATCTTATTTTATCCTTTGTTGCATCTCAGTGCTGCTGATCTCCTGCAGCCACTTCTTGTCTACATGCACTCCAACGATGGCTACATTGCATTTCCCAGGGTGGGTTTCCTGATAATGACAGCAGTGCACCATGCATCTACAATATGCATTGGCACGGCCACCTTGAGTCTCCATTGGGAGAGTAAACGACAGGATGACAACAAATGAGTACAACTGGGAGACAGGGACAGAACGTTGTCACCCTATAACAGAAAGTGCCTAAACAAAGACCTTCATGGCAGGATCAACAAGGATTATTCTAATGAAAGCTGCAGATTTAAAATACTGAAAATGACTTTGAGCTGACATATTGGCATGGGCGTTACATACTTTATATACAAAGACTGTACTTCCCCTTTAAATCTTTTATTCTGCCTTATTCCAAATATAATACCTGCCCAGAGAGTGACTGCGCCGCGTGTTGTACACATTGTTCTGCAGCACGGTGCTGCGGTGACTCACTGTGTGACACTTGCTTGACTGGAGCAAAATAAAACCTCTAGAACTTCCCATAAGATGAGGGAAGGTCTCCGGATCCCATTGTTGTTTAAAGGGGAATAAATATAAAGCGGATATTAAAGAGAACTCCGGATATAACACACCGCTTGGTCATAAGTATGTCAATCATTTACATATTATACCAGCTCCTCATTTTCATTTAGATGCAGTTTGGCAAAGGAAAGCTCCGGTACATTTTTAAATCTTGGCACACGCCTGTGCCATGCAACATCCTGCCCACATGAACCAGCCATTCCATACAATACACCTCCAGGCAGCCATGACCCCATCTACACTGTGTCCTGATTCATGTAACTGGGAATGCTTCATTTTAGGGATGCACCGATACCATTTTTTCCAGACCTAGTACGAGTCCCGGTACTTTTCTTCTGGCCAATACCAATTATCGATAGCTTTTAGTGCCATATGGCAGTTTTTCTAAAACAATACAGACTAATGATTTTAGGACAGTGGTGGAGCGTCAGGGCCTGGCCGCAGCTGCAACTGTTGCAGCCCTGGTAGTTCTGCCACTGACTCCAAACTGAAGAAGGAGTACACATCCCAGCAATACATTATACAGGAATCCACAATACCACCGGCTATAGAGGACTACAAATCTCAGCAATACATTATACAGTAATGCAGAATAATACCACCAGCTATAGAGGACTACAAATCCCAGCAATACATTATACAGCAATGCAGAATAATACCACCAGGTATAGAGGACTGCAAATCCCAGCAATACATTATACAGCAATGCAGAATAATACCACCAGCTATAGAGGACTACAAATCTCAGCAATACATTAAACATCAATGCAGAATAATACCATCAGCTATAGAGGACTACAAATCTCAGCAATACATTATACAGCAATGCAAAATAACATCAGCTGTAGAGGGATTACAAATCCAAGCAATACATTTTACAGAAATACAGAATAATACCACCAGCTATAGAGGACTACAAATCCCAGCAATACATTATATAGGAATCCACAATACCACCGGCTATAGAGGACTACAAATCTCAGCAATACATTATACAGCAATGCAGAATAATACCATTAGCTGTGGAGGACTACAAATCTCAGCAATACATTATATAGGAATCCACAATACCACCGGCTATAGAGGACTACAAATCTCAGCAATACATTATAAAGCAATGCAGAATAATACCATTAGCTGTAGATGACTACAAATCTCAGCAATACATTATATAGGAATCCACAATACCACCCGCTATAGAGGACTACAAATCTCAGCAATACATTATACAGCAATGCAGAATAATACCATTAGCTATAGAGGACTACAAATCCCAGCAATACATCAATGCAGAATAATACCACCAGCTATAGATGGCTACATATCTCAGCAATACATAATACAGCAATGCAAAATAACATCAGCTGTAGAGGGACTACAAATCCCAGCAATACATTATACAGCAAGGCAGAATAATAGTATGGTGTCTCGGGCGGAGGGGTGTAGAGGTTCTCAGAAGGGGGAGATGTGTCGGCCAGCAGAAGCACTGTTAACAGGCACCGCATGGTTCCCAAGAAGGCTGCCACAAGGTCCCCAGCAAGCGCGGGACCTCAGGCAGCTGCTTCAATCTGAAAATTTAAAGCGCCGGTACCGGTTTTTGGTATTGGGGCATTTTCACGAGTACTCATGTAAATGACCAGTATTGATACCAATACCGATACTGGTGCATCCCAACTTGATTTATATTTCCTATTTACTTAGTTTGTCTGAGTCTGACTCTTCATCTTGAGTGTCAGAGGTTACATGAAGTCTGATAGTTGCCGCCCTTTTCATTTTCCGACCTTACATACAGTCACCCAGCCTCTGTGTGCGCATAACAGTATCACTGTAAGACACCAGTGGCTGTTTTCATTACTCTCAGCTATTGGGGTTTATTATTTGATTCTCTCATCTACTTTATAGGAGCTGGAAGATGGATGAAAGGGCAGTGACCTCTGAACCCCGGCATTCAGGCTGAAGTGTCAGGCTCAGATAAATAAGTAAAGTAAATCTATATTCAGAGGCAAGCATAAGTGAGGCGGCAGAATGTATAAACATAAAGAATGACTCACTGCGCGCTGGGTTGCTCTCGGGAAGATTGCTTATCTGCCGGAGTGATTTTTTTTCTCTTTTCTGGGTGATTCATCGCATTATCGGTGATCAGAAGTGTCCCCGCTGATAGAAGATTTTCTCTGATCTTTGGCGTGCCGAGAATGACGCCATTTACAGAGAGATGCATTCCTGCGTTATCTAGTCAGCTATGCCACACTATGCTATACATTGATTAGGACACACTGACGAAGAGGGTCTTAGAAAGAATGACACACTGACACTTTGTGGTCCAAGAACAATGACGCACTGACACTTGGGGGCTCCAGAGCAATGACACACTGACACTCTGGGATCCCAGGACAATAACACACTGACACTTGTAAATCCAGAACAATGACACACTGACACTTGGGCCTCCAGAGCAATGACACACTGACACTCTGGGATCCCAGGACAATAACACACTGACACTTCAGGTCCAAGAACAATGACATACTGACACTTGGGGGTCCCATAACTTTAACACACTGACACTTGGGGTTCCAGAACAATGACACACTGAGACTTGGGCTCTCAGAACAATGACACACTGACACTTCAAGTCCAAGAACAATGAGGCACTGACACTTGGTGTCCCAGAACAATGACACACTGACACTTCTGGATCCCAGAACAATGACACACTGACACTTCAAGTCCACACTTCTGGATCCCAGAACAATGACACACTGACACTTCAAGTCCAAGAACAATGACACACTGACACTTCTGGATCCCAGAACAATGACACACTGACACTTCAAGTCCAAGAACAATGACACACTGACACTTCAAGTCCAAGAACAATGAGGCACTGACACTTGGGGTCCCAGAACAATGGCACACTGACACTTGGGAGTCCGTAACAATGACACACTGACACTTGGGGTTCCAGAAAATGACACACTGACACTTGGGGTTCCAGAACAATGACACACTGACACATGGGGTCCCAGAACAATGATACACTGGCACTTATGGATCCCAGAACAATGACACGCTGACACTTGGGGGTCCAGAACAATGACACACTGACACTTGGGGGTCCAGAACAATGACACACTGACCCTTGGGGGTCCAGAAAAATGGCACACTGACACTTGGGAGTCCAGAACAATGACACACTGACACTTGGGGTTCCAGAACAATGGCACACTGATACTTGGGGGTCCAGAACAATGGCACACTGATACTTGGGGGTCCAGAACAATGACACACTGACACTTGAGCCGTCAAGAAAATAAACATCACCATGACATACAAAGTCACATAGTAATAACACTGGAATGAATTTTTTCCCCCGGCGTGGTCATACAGTGTGGCACACATGGGGTGGTTGGATGGAAGCGGAGTGGCGAAGGTTTTATTTTAGACCTTGGCCGCTCGCTGTTTGCTTCTCCATCAGGCGAAGTCTTGCTCGTTGATTGGCAGGCCGGCATTTCAGAACTTTTGCACACTGGGATTTCAGATGGAGCGGAGCTTATAAATAGTCAGGTACAGTCGGCTCCGTGGCTCATCTCAGCGATCCCCGAGCGCTCTTCCTCTGCAGAGATGAATGAGTCACAGGTTACTGGGAATTTCATTGTCAGCCACCAGAATCCCACACAGCCCAGCTTGATATACAGAGCTCTGAAAACACCTCCGGCTTCATCAAATCTTCCAGAGATCGGGCTTATGTATCAGAGGGTTCATTCCCCCTCAACACATTGTATCATTCCAGCAACAAAGGAACCAAAACGGATTCAATGTTCCTTTTCTTCTGGTGAGGGAAAAGGAAAACTTGACTGACAGGGGCAATGTCCCTTTCCATATTTTGGACAGGGACATATGCCCTCC
>NW_017306853.1:218676-226485 GCF_000935625.1 Nanorana parkeri | reverse complement strand
CAAACAGGTAATCCAACTTTCTAAAATCTCCTATAAAAATGATCTTCCTTGCCGATACACATTGCACAGGCATGGTCCACCATTGTCACCATCAGGAAGCCAGGGCAGAGCAATGACGTGCAGCTGACGCTGGAGCAGGTGCATGTAGACAGGAAGTGGCTGAAAGAAGCTGCAGGAGCTGTAGCAATAAAAAGGAAAAAAAAAAGGATAAAAAGGAACAAAGGGAAATAAAAAGGGGGAACAAAATTGCATGTGTGTATGACCTGTATGAACATATTGGCTCTTACATTGCTGGTCAGTTGGTGTGAAAATAAGCCTCATGGTTGGTGTCAGTGTAAGAAGCTCCATCAATGATGTCAGTGGGAGCAAGAATAAGACTTATGGCTGTATTGGTGTCCCTGATACATGCTCAGCTTGCCAGCTCAGGGAAGACTCAGAGGCCATGGTACTGGAAACAGTGATATCATCGGTACAGAAGGGACAGCAGATGACAGTGACACAGTCTTAGCTTCTGGATGGAAAATATTTAATATCCCCATGTGATGACAACGTACATTACCCCGCCGTACTCTGAGGTGCCAGCTGTGCAAACAGCAGACTCTACACCGGAGATTGCAGCTACCTGTGCCCTGCTGTTGGCGGAGGAGCTGGACCTTGCAGCAGACAGTTGTATGCAAATGATCTCCAAACACGCCATACTGGCAGCACTGTGGTAGCACGACATAATTCATGGACTAGTTCTGCCCTCCCCTACACCCCCCTATATCCCCTATACACCCCCCCATGGACCATAGCAATCTTTATATTTCTGCTCTGGGCCTGTTTATTCAGCAATAACTTTCTCACGACTTGAAATGGACCCTTAGCCCCTTTCACTACAAAGCACACCAGCCTGCAGCTCTGCTGATAGAAAATCATTAGACATGTCACATGTGCAATGCGTTTCGTTCCGAATCGAAATTCGGACGAAATTTCGTAAATTCGGAGATTCCGATGTATCCGAATTACAGGTATAACGAATGCAAATGCATCCGGATTTCCAATTCCGAATTTCCGATTCGTTTTTTTTTGGACGCACTTTCGTCTTTTGGACGAAATTTCATTGGAGCAAAGTGACATTCGAGAACGAAAAACGTTTTTTCCCTCTTAAATGTCACTTTGCTGCAACGAACGAACGCAACAAAAACTAAACGAATTTCCGTACGGATCCGAATTCCAAAAAACGAAATAAAGCAAAATCCGAATCAAAACGAAACGAATCAAATTTTTTGCTGGTGCACATGTCTAAAAATCATCTTACATTCATTAGTTAAGCAAACATTTTTTACTTTTAAGCTGCCCATACATCTTACGAATATCGGCTGATTTCATATGCGATTGCGTTTTCGTCCGATATTCGTAAGGTTGACGGGCGGTGTACAACCGCAAATATTGTACAATCGGTAGACTTTTGACTAACCAGCAGGTTAGAAAACTTCGGTCGATCGTACGATTTTCGCAAGGTCGGTGGCGTTTCCGTACGTCAAAATGTGTACGATTTACACTGCACATGCGCAGACGAAAATACGTGCGGTTGATTACCGCAATTCCCAGGCCGCATTTTTTTTAATGCGGCCTTGGTTGGTGGGCGGGGCTAAGCTGAGTTCTTTCTTTTAAAAAGGATTTTAAGATTAGATATATGTACTGCATATATAGATTTATAGATATAGATCAATATCTATATATATATATATATATGATAAATAAATAATACAGAGATTTTATTGAGAAAGGATTTCATGTTTCTGTGTAAGTCCTTTTGATGAGCCCCCTGAAATGTCCTCTGATACCGGGGAGAAACAATGATAGATTATATATTTATCCATGAGTTTATTTATTGTATTTATTTCTATATTTCTATATAAAGTTGACTTCTACACCTATATTCATTCTGTAGCCCTGATGAAGAGGAAGCGGTTTGGCCCCCAAAACGCGTTGGCTGTTTTATGTGTTCATTCAATGAACCATTGAAGCGGTTTGGTCTCTTTCTCCATTTGTTTTGGCGCTCCTGTTGTATTTTAATTTTTTTTGTTGCATTCTTGGAACCTGCCGGAGGGGATCCTTGCTTCACGGAAGCAGCCTCAGCAGAGCCAGTGAGCTTGTCGAATGATTGTGTGCTCAAATATTTCCTTTTTCTGTTACATTTTCTGGCAGCCAAAGAAAAACCTAGCAGATGTTCTAATCCCGATGTAGGCAACCTCGGCGCTCCAGCTGTGTTGAATCGACAAATTCCATCATGCCTCTGCCTCTGGGAGGCGTGCCTGTGGCTGCCAGCGTCTTGCAATGTCTCATGGGACTTGTAGTTTCACCAGGGCTGGAGTGCCGAGGATGCCTACCCCCAGGGGCATTCCGAGGCTGGGTGTCACCGGGTGACACCTCACCGTGACGTCACATCTTATTGATACCTGCCGGCGGCCATCTTGGTGATGGACGCTGGCAGAGAGAGGAGGGGATAGTCAACCGGCGGGATGAGGTATGCCGCCGGGTCGCCTCCTCTCTCCCGAAACTGTCGGGTGCTCGGTCCATGACAGAGCGCCCGACTTTTCAGAGGGGGGTGACACCAAAATGACTATCATTTTGGTGTCATCTCTCCAATGGTGTCACCCGGGTGTGGGCCACACCCCCCTTGTGACGCCACTGCCTACCCCTGATCTAATCCTTCTCCACTCCATATATAAAGGTTTTGGGTTTACATATACATTGCTTTGTGAGTGAGAAGCTAATAATGACGGCATTATGCAGTGAGAGAATCTCCCCATCCTCATCCACTGCCGGCCATAGTCACTGCCTGCTTATGCCTGAGTCATGTGACATGAGGCATGTTACCTCATCCGTGTGATCGGTATATAATGAGACAGTCATTTCCTCCAGCTCATCCAGACACCGGAATCTTATTGTAATTTCATCTTTTATATCCAATTTTTTTCCCATTAGAGAAATTATTAATTCCATCATCACCGTTAATCCGAATTGGTGCCGCAAAACAAAAAGGCGTTCAAAGTCTTATAGTTTGTTTTGTTTCTAAAGCAGTTACAGTCCAAGTAAAAGAACCCGTCCTCTCCCAACATGCTGCAGAAAGGGATCTCTGTGTCAAAGCAGTGGTCTCTCTGCAAAGGTCCAACACACTTCCTGCTGTGTCATAGCTAGTGTTCTCCAATCATCAGGGTGCGTGAGCTTTACTGATTGCAGAGGTATTGGTCTGACTCAACAGGGGGTGTGTTGTATCTCTTATGGGGAGACTTTCTAGAAGGGTCCTGGCCCCCAAGGCTCTGCCTGGTGTGGATGTGATTGTAGCAGGGTCCAGTCCTTGCCTCCCAGACGGCTGTCTGGAGAGGGTGTAGCTCCAGAGAGGTCCAGTCCTTGCTCCCCAGGCCCCTTGTCTGGAGGAGGGAGTGAGAGCCAGGAAAAGGGTGTTTGTTCTCCTAGCCGCCTGTCTGGGCCTAGAGGGTCCTACACTGGCCCCTGGCAAAGGCCTGATGAGTTCTACCCTGGCCTATGGCAAAGGACTGATGAGTCCCAACATGTCCTATGCAAAGGCCTGATGAGTCCTAACCTGTCCCATTGCAAAAGACTGATGAGTTATAACCTGGCCCATTGCAAGGCCTGATGAGTTCTAACCTGGCTTATTGCAAAGGCCTGACGAGTCCTAACCTGGCCTGTGGTAAAGGCCTGACGAGTCCTAACCTGGCCCATTGTAAAGGCCTGATGAGTTCTAACCTGGCCCATTGCAAAGGCCTGATGAGTTCTAACCTGGCCCATTGCAATGGCCTGACGAGTCCTAACCTGGCCTGTGGTAAAGGCCTGATGAGTCCTAACCTGACATTTGACAAAGGCCTGTTGAGTTCAAACCTAGCCAGTTGCAAAGGCCTGATGAGACCCAACCTGGTCTATGGCAGAGGCCAAAAGATACTAGAAGACAGTAGCCCATCTCGGCCTAAAGTAGACAACGGAGCCAATAAATTAAAGGGAAAGGATTGAAGATGCTAAAGTCAATGTTGACATCAGTGGGTGCAGCTACGGTTTGGGTGCAGCAACAGGGCAGGTCACCATCAGCATCCAGCTGCTTTATTTGGGGTCACTGCTGCAATACCAAATGGCTGTTTCATGCATTAGGCCCGCGGACTCATCCAACCCGCCAGCAAAGAAAATGAGAAAAGCCATACAGGGTCAGAAGAGCCCCTCCGCCTGCAGTATACCTCCTCTTGTTGCCTGCGACCCTTGTGCAATTTCTGTTTGACAATCAGCCCCAAGAGATCCATCCCCCGCCATCCCTGCTAGCCAGGAGAAAAGGGCGACTGAATCCACTGCCGTCATTGTGACCCAAATTCCTGCTCTGACCCCCCTCCCAACCAGACGAGCAAAGCATGCACGCAGCACAAAAGCCAGCGCTGGCTAATGTAACGAGTATACTTCTTATTTGATACATTACAAGCCCACCTCCTCCGCAGTCCTGCGGGGATGCTTTGTGTAAGTGCGCCGTAGATGCTTGCTCATGCTTAATACATCCCATTCACTGCCAATAATGACTTTCTGGAATTATACATCCAAGCGGAGACTCCATCAGACCTGTCACACAGCGCTGAAAGGGGACCTGTCATGGCGCTGTCAAGGCCGCCAGGCAAGCTTCTTTTTATTTCTACGTTGGCGGCCCCTTGGTACCCAGCTATTGACAAAGCTGATGAACCAGAAAGCGCCTGACGTTCCAGTATGTCAGATGGCGTCAGCGTATTTTATTTGCGTGCTGAGAGTGCGCTCCCAGCACAGTGAATGAGCTCCTGCCAGGGGTGTCCCAACACTTTTTGCCGCCTGAGGGAGGGGGTGTTTCTGGTGGTGCACATTATGGTGGACGCTTGGTAGGGTGGAAGCTGGGGTAAAGGGTAGTGAGTCCTGGTATGGTACCTCTAGCTTTGCCTCTGTCCCGCTCAGCTCCTTGCAACCATTGGCATCAGTGAGCTGGGCAGGACACCAGCCAGAGTCACAGGTTGGCAAGAGCCTTTAGAAACCTGGGACACTCTAGCTGGAAAGAAGGTGGCACCTGCTGCCCCCCCCTCCCCCCCATCTGACCCAAAGAGATGCCACCTGAGGCAACTGCCTCATTATAGGGATATCCTTGGCTCCTGGTCACCGTAGATCAGGGGTAGCCAAACTCCGGCCCTCCAGCTGTGGTGGAAATACAAATCCCATGAGGCATTGCAAGACTCTCACAGCCACAGACATGACTCCCGGAGAGAGATGCATTATGAGATTTGTAGTTTCACAACAGCTGGAGGGCCGGAGTTTGTCTACCCCTGCCGTAGATGATCGGTAGTCAGCTAGACAAGCTCCCGATCATGTGACTGCTGTGACAGCCTCCCGACGTTGAGATCCAGTTAACCGGCCAGCGGGAGGCAGCTACAAGCCATTTTTAATCTTTCCAAATCTGCAGCTTTTGTTAAAATAATCCCTGGCGATCCTGCCACGAAGGTCCTTGATCAGCACTTCCTGTTATAGGGCGACAACGTTCTGTCCCGGGTCTCCCATTTGTGTTCCTGAGTTGTCAATCTGTCACACGTAGGGATTCACCCGGACAGTTCGGGTTTTGAATGCTGTGTTCGGGTTTCATGGAAGCAGAAACCCGGACACAAGATGTCAGGCAGACAGGGGCAACCAAAATTAATATAGGGGCTACTGCTCCCAACTGAAAATAGTCTCTACTGTGATATTTACATATGAATGGGCGGCACTTTTTACATATGAACAAGCCACGACTCATTCTCCCACAAAAATGACCATGCGTCGCTGGAGTGTTCGGGTTTCGCTTGAAGAAAAGGTGGCAACCCTAGTCACACGGCCTTCAGGTTGGAAACCACAAGTGGCTGTTTTAAACACACATAACACAGACATGATCCGCTGTTGTCACCGTCAGGAAACCCGGCCCGAGAAATGCCAGGCAGCCATCGCTGGAGTGCATGTGGACAGGAAGTGGCTGCAGGGGATCAGCAGTACTGAGGTGCAACAAAGGATGAAAAAACAAAGGATGAAAAAAGGTAAAAACAGTATTTTATTTTTATTTAAAAATGACATTTGCTTATACACACTGCTCAGAGTACAGGTGGGGTTGCCACCTGTCCAGGATTCACCCGGACAGTCCGGGTTTTCAATGCTGTGTCCGGGTTTCATGGCAACTGAAACCCGGACACAAGATGTCACGCAGACAGGGGCAACCAAAATTAAGACAGGGGCTACTGACCCCTCCACTGAAAATAGTCTCAACTGTGATATTTACATATTAATGGGCGACAATATTTACATATGAACAAGCCATTCTCCCACAAAAATGTCTGCGCATCGCTAGAGTGTTCAGGTTTCGCTGGAAGAAAAGGTGGCAACCCTAAGTACAGGGTGCAGGGTAACTGGTCTTGCTCCACCCCCTCCTGTGGTTGGTGGAGTATGCTGGGCCCCTCCCACATGATAATGATGTCACTGCTACTTTTACAAGGTAATATCCTAGCACTAGGAAATAACATTTTCAAGGTCAGCTGCCTGCCACAAGTGAAGTGCCACGTTGCATGATGGGACCTGTGTTTTTTTCTTGGCCCAGACCCGCTTAGCTGTGACACGGTGACGAGATTGACCACGCACAGGAGCAAAAAACAAAAAAAGTCCCATTTCTGTACCTTTTACATTCCAGGGAAACGTGAACTGTTTTGAATTTGTTGCTAAGATTTTGCAGAGATGACAATAAACCCCCGAGGGCCGCTGTCAATGTTTTGTCCCCTGCGCTCTCCCCGTGCCCTAGAAACGGTTGACAGGCCAGTCAGCGAGATCTGCTTGTCGGTGACTCATCCTGATTGTCCCGGGGTGAGATGATTGCGCGCTTTCAATTCTCGAGCACAAGTCACGCCCGTCAGTCCTGTTTCCATTGTACACGGAGCATTACTCAGGATCAGAAAACTCGCATTGTTCGCATACTTTGTTCATGAGACGGTCGCGTTATATTTAGCAGCTCGGTGGGAGGAACAACTAATCATTCAGACAATATTCGTGTCATCCAAGTGTAAAGGGTTCCTGCGCAAGGATGCATGCTAGCCACGGCCATCACTTTCATCAGAACTGCATGCCGGCCATCACTTTCATCAGAACTGCATGCCGGCCATCACTTTCATCAGAACTGCATGCTGGCCACGTCCGTCACTTTCATCAGAACCGCATGCTGCATGCCAGCCATCACTTTCATCAGAACTGCATGATGCATGCCGGCCATCACTTTCATCAGAACTGCATGCTGCATGCCGGCCATCACTTTCATCAGAACTGCATGCAGGCCACGTCCATCACTTTCATCAGAACTCCATGCTGCATGCCGGCCATCACTTTCATTAGGTCTCCATGCTGCATGCAGGATACGGCCATAGCTTTTATCAAAACTCCACACTGCATGCCGGCCATGGCCATCACTTTAATTAGGTCTCCATGCTGCATGCTAGCCATGGCTATCACTTTCATCAGAACTCGCTGTATGCAGGATATGGCCATCGCTTTTATCAGAACTCCATGCTGCATGCAGGCCATCATTTTCATCAGAACTCGCTGTATGCTGCTACGGCCATGACTTTCATCAGAACTCCATGCAAACAGCTAATGAAGTACTCATATGGGAGCTGTTCATATGGGAGCTGTCCATGACGAGTGCCTGACTTTTCAGAGGGGGTGACACCAAAATGTCTGTCATCATTTGGTGCTCCCCCCCCCCCCCCCCTTTTTTTTTTCCACCGGGGTCGCCCCCGCCCC
>NW_017306853.1:216057-218578 GCF_000935625.1 Nanorana parkeri | reverse complement strand
CCCCCCCCCCTCTGATGTTGTCACCTGGTGCGGCCCGCAGCCCCTGCACCCACCTTGTGACACCACTGGGTAGTCCCACTGCAAGGGTTAACTTTGTTAATTCCTGTAGCTCTTCTTTAATGTATTTTATTTTTTGTAGAGAATGCTGCAGAAGGAGGGGAACCCCCTGGGCAGGCGGGAACACCCGTAGCTGCAAGGTGGGTCATCACAAAATTCGGAACTACGGGCAGGCAGTCCCAAAGATACACAAAGAAGCCAGCAGGTGACTCAGACTCCCAGTCCCACCCTATCACTAAGATATCTCTTTCGGGTGGACTGACCCTTTAATTATCAGTTCAGTAATCTCCGGGGCGGGAGCGTCATAAGACCCGGAAAATGCTCGCAGCCCTTCGGGGACGAGAGGCGGTCCGTGCAGTTCTTGAGGCACCAACGGAGCTGACGTTGTGCTAAGATAATTTTAGTTCCTGCGTGGAGGAAGGAGCAGGCAGGAATGCGGAGTGAGTCATATTTCAATGTTTGGTTTCATTTTGTAATATTTCCCCGCGACTCCCTACGAATCCTGCCCCGGGGGACGCGGCCGCGTGCCAAAAGGACGTATGCGGGATGGGCGAACGCGCCGCGGCGTTATTTAATCGGCAGAACCTGTTTGTCCGGTTCTGGGATGTTTCACTTCCTATGTGATATCTGTCACTGCAAATAATCTCCTCGTTAGGGATGAACACAACGAAAGTAGAACGGTGTCACTATTTCGGGGGGTGGCCTCATTCCTTTTCAACAAATCACGTCTGCTTCTGAACGGCGTTCCGAGGCGCCTTGGTAGAGAAATGATTGCAGCCTCAGAAACTGGAGTCTCGCCCCATATCTGTGAAGCTGCAATACAGCAAAGAGATCCCTTAGACCTTGTTCACACAGAAAGCGTGTGCGTTCCAGAGTGGTAGCTGCTGGAACGCACCGCGATCGCTAATAAACTTCTTCCCGCGTTTTGGGGCGGGAAGGGGGCGTGGCATTGGATTCAATGGCACCGCTTCCACGCCCATACATCCCCCCCGCCCCCAGTGCGATTGAACGCGTGAGAGGTTTCTTAGCGATCGCGGTGCGTTCCAGCAGCTACCGCTCTGGAACGCACACGATTTCGGTGTGAACAAGCCCTTACAGAGGCAAGGACTGACGCCCAGGGCCGGATTCACTCTCTCTGCTGCCCCAAGGCAAGGTTCCTCAATGCCTACCCACCAACCGCCCCTCCCCCCCATGGAGAATGGCAAACCTGCAGGCTTGGTGACACCACCGAGATCACTTGTACATAACATGCGGTGGCTTCCCTGCTGTACATTTAGCCCAAAGCAGAGCTAAATGTAGAAAATAACTACCCGCCCAGCGCCCGGAACTGCATGTCCCGGGCATCGGGAGATAGGAATTCTACACCCCTGCTGCCCCTCTACTCCCTGCTGCCCCGAGGCCCGGCCTTGGTTGGCCTTGTGGGAAATCCGGCCCTGCTGGCTGTCATAGAAGCCATTATTTCTGCTCCCATTCCCTGCAGGTTGTTCTGTATTTCTTGGTCTGATGTTTGATATGTTTGTATATAAAATGTATTTATTTTTGTATTTAATACCTCGGCTCCTCTGCTGTACTCAGAGATTCGGTGGCTCCGGAACGGATTTATGGTTTAATGGGCTCGCTGCGAGCCTTGTGAGGGGTAATATATTACAGCGGCACTCACATATAGCGGAGAGGAGCTCTCCCTAGGCACCGAATATATATAAACCGGGCCAGACGCCAGAAATAGAACAGGAAAAAAAAAATAAGCGACATCTCATCATTGGCTTCCCTGCGCCGAGGAACTTGTGTCCGGATTTTAAAGCATGTAGAAGATTGATGCAGGTGCTTAAAGCTGAACTCCGGGATAAGGAAATATTGTCCTCATACAAGAGTCATCTGTATGTTTCTTACATTTAGGAGAGGTTTGTGTTCTTCTTCCAGATCTGTGCTGCAATCCAGTGTGAGGAGCTTCCTGTAATAAAGACCGGACACTGCTGTGCTCTCTCCTTGTGCAGGGTGACTGGTCTTGTCTCCGCCCCCTCCTGTAATAAAGACCGCTCACTGCTGATCTGTCTGCTTGTGCAGGGTGACTGGTCTTGTCTCCGCCCCCTCCTGTAAAAAAGACCGCTCACTGCTACGCTCTCTCCTTGCGCAGGGTGACCGGTCTTGTCTCCGCCCTCTCCTGTAATAAAGACCGCTCACTGCTGCTCTCTCTCCTTGCGCAGGGTGACTGGTCTTGTCTCCGCCCTCTCCTGTAATACCGCTCACTGCTGCTCTCTCTGCTTGTGCAGGGTGACTGGTCTTGTCTAAAAGGGCAGGACATGCAACCGATGCCGCTAAGGTAGGTCGCAGCTTATGCAGAGCTGGCGCACTTTTCGCCTCGTCCCGCCACTCGTCCTACAGAAGATAAAAGAAGCAGAAAACAGATGTGAAGACAGAAGATGTTCTCTATAATAATGACGTCAACGCAAAGCTTCTAATTCAT
>NW_017306853.1:211311-215860 GCF_000935625.1 Nanorana parkeri | reverse complement strand
AGATCGTCGGAGCTCTGCCGGATAAATGATCATCTAAAACAAGTAAATGTTATTATACGGAGTCGGGCTGAACCGCGCTCAGAGGAACCCCGCTCAGTTCCTCAGGGGAATCCCGGACAGGTGGCAACTCTACTGCTGGCACTTCCGGGTTTTACTTGGAGCGCTAGTGTTTTGCCCATTCAGCCTTCCTGAGCTGCACCCGACCAATCAAAAGACAGCTGCCTTCAATTGTGTCACTACGTTTCAGCCGAACCCTCTGACGCAGATCCTTACCTGTATCCCTGTGCCGCCTTTGCCCTCCATATCTGACTCCGCCCTCTGGTACTCAGTGGCGCCTCTGCATGCTCTGTGTCATCCACTGCCTCCAATTGCCCCCTGGGCGCCCCTCATGTCTTGAAGTGTACCCCTAGTGCATCCTGTGTCATCTAGTGACTGCAGTGTACACCTGAGCACCCCATGCCTCCATGCATGCCCCAGTGTGCCCTGTGCCATCTAGTAACTTCAGGGGTGGCCCTCTGCGCCCCCTAACACCATGTGCGCCTCTGTGTACCCCTGGAGTTTCTGAGTTCGCCTCAGTGTACCCATGACACCACGCATCTGCATGTGCACCCTTTTTTTCCCAAGTGCACCCCAGCTTGCCTCACCTATCTCCAAGTGTGCCCTGCGTCATCTAGTGCCTCCAAGTGCACCCGTTGGTCCTGTGTGCGACCGGCTATTAGTCCTACCCCCCTCCCTCTTCCAGTCTGAGCTCTGCTGTACAGGGACTGCAGGGCTGATACTAAGTCAAATATTATATTATATCACGAATGCCCCCCGTGTGCAACCCATCACTAGTGTATGATTCTGTGTGTGACCTTTAGGCCTTAAACCAGTAGCCAATCAGTTGTGTTGGAGTACTATGAGCATGCTGATAGGAAGAGAGAGCAGAGTGACAGAGAGATGGGCTGAACAATTTGCTGCTGCTTCTTCTTTCACTGTCCAGTCAAAAGCTGGGGGAGGGACCAGGGGGCGTCCCGAGGCTGGGTGACACCCGGAGCGGTAACCAAGTGTCACCCCGCCGAGACGTCACTGCGCATGACGTCACCACGCGCGTGCACGATGACGTCATCGCGCCCGCGCGGCAGTACTCTGATACCTGCCGGCGGACCATCTTGGTGATGGACGCCGCCAGAGAGAGGAGGGGACAGTCACCCGGCGGGATAAGGTATGCCACCGGGTCCCCTCTATGACCGAGCGCCCGACTTTTCAGAGGGGGGTGACACCAAAATGACTGTGAGTCATTTTGGTGTCACCCCTCCAATGTTGTCACCCGGGTGCGGGCCACACCCCCCGCACCCCCCTTGTGACGCCACTGGGAGGGACTTAACCTGTAACTGTTACCAAACTGCCCCAAACAGGGCTGTGCTGTGTAAATCTCAGAACTGGATGGACACACATACAAACCCTTTGTACGGTAAAGCGGCTCGCTCATGTGCCTTTCACCGATTGGCTCACCGCTGATCGTCTTATCCAATCAGCCGGCTCGTCTTCCAGTAACACTGATGAAGTGGTTTTGTCTTCTGCATGGGGTTTTTTTCACCCCTCCGCCCTCCCCCGACGCGACGTATCTCAGTGATGCCAACGGTGATAATTCCCATGCCATCATCAAGGAGGCTCAGCATCACATATGAGCGTTACGTAGGGTGGTCTGGATATGCTGCTCTCTCTCTCCTTGTGCAGGGTGACTGGTCTTGTCTCCGCCCCCCTCCTGTAATAAAGACCGGTCACTGCTGCTCTCTCTTCTTGTGCAGGGTGACTGGTCTTGTCTCCGCCCCCTCCTGTAATAAAGACCGCACACTGCCTATCCTCTCTCCTTGTGCAGGGTGACTGGTCTTGTCTCCGCCCTCTCCTGTAATAAAGACCGCTCACTGCTGCTCTCTCTCCTTGTACAGGGTGACTGGTCTTTTCTCCGCCCCCTCCCACACCTCTGTTCAAGTTATGTGCAGCACAGTGATGATGTCACTGCTCCTTTTATATGGTAATATCTGGGTTTTCTATTGATAAATATATTTCATGAACGTTTTTGCTCCCGGGGTTCGGATAAAAGGATATTTACGATTTCATAGAGATTTTTAAGAAAAAAAAAAATAACAATGTAGCAAATGTTTACAATCTGAGTCTGAGGCGGCCGCCCATGCTGCATAGAGACAGGTCCTCTTCACGCATACACAACTCAGCGTCAGCTTTCATTCTCAGCCGTTACGACCTGATATGATCTCAGTCATACCTCGGCTCCCGGCTTCCTGTGATAATTGGTGATGAGCGTAACATTCATATCACTCAGGAAGCAGAGACCGGTGACGCCTGAGTGGTGAACAGATGTATGGGGGGATGGGAGGAAGATGGCGAGAAATCGATGCATAAACCATCAATATACATCATACATATACACCATACACTATACATATACATCATACATATACACTATACATATACATCATACATATACACCATGCATATACACCATGCATATACATCATACATATACACCATGCATATACACCATGCATATACACCATGCATATACACCATGCATATACACCATACATATACACCATGCATATACACCATACATATACATCATACATATACACCATGCATATACACCATACAAATACATCATACATATACACCATACACTATACATATACATCATACATATACACCATACACTATACATATACATCATACATATATATCATACATATACACCATACACTATACATATACATCATAAATATACACCATACATATACACCATACAAATACATCATACATATACATCATACAAATACATCATACATATACATCATACATATACACCATACATATACATCATACATATACACCATGCATATACACCATACAAATACATCATACATATACGTCATACATATATATCATACATATACACCATACATATACATCATACATATACACCATACATATACACCATACAAATACATCATACATTTACATCATACATATACGTCATACATATACGTCATACATATACGTCATACATATACGTCATACATATACGTCATACATATACGTCATACATATACATCATACATATACATCATATATCATACATATACATCATACATCGTGCATATACATCATACATATACACCATACATAGTGCATATACATCATACATATACATCATACATAAAAAATCATACATATACATCATACATATACATCATACATAAAAATCATATATATACATCATACATATACATCATACATATACATCATACATAAAAAATCATACATATATATCATATATCATACATATACATCATATATCATACATATACATCATACATAATGATGACTTCTTGTACCAATACATGGCCCGGTTGTTGTATTGATGACAATGCACGATCTGTGTGCTATACACATAATAACACACTTCTATAGGAATAATTCAGCCAAAACTTAACGTCATGTACTGTTTTCTAATTCTGTTCTGTCGCTAGTGCGATCCAGACAATCCTCCCAGTACAGCCGGGCCTCTCTGCAGGCTATGCTGCACTTAGTCAATAGAGCCTTGCCTTGCACTGGCCCCGGCCTGTGATTCTACAATGAAGGAGCAGCAGCACGCTATTTAAAAATATTAGAAGCTCTGTTCCGGTAGAATCTATTGATAAACTATTTGCAGCGCAATATCTGCGAACGTTGGTTTTCGAAGCTGACGTTCTTCACATATTTTCTTTCCCAGTTTGAATGTAGTGTGTTGTAATTCTACAATATGGCCACTAGATGGCGCTGTGGAAATGCTTACTTCCTGTGCTCCTCAGTGCCATCTAGTGGCCGTAATGTATTTATGTTTGCTGAGTTTGCACTTACATCATCACTGTGCTGTACATAGCTTGTGCAGAGAGCAGAGCTGTGGGAGGGGCCCAGCAGGTTCCACCCACTACAGGAAACCACAGCAGGGGGCGGACCAGTCACCCTGCACAAGAAGGGAGAGTAGCAGTGAGCGGTCTTTATTACAGGAGGGGGCGGGGACATGACCGGTCACCCTGCACAAGGAGAGAGTGCGGCAGTGACAGGTCTTTATTACAGGAGGGGGCGGGGACAAGACCGGTCACCCTGCACAAGGAGAGAGAGCGGCAGTGACCGGTCTTTAATATAGGGAGCTCCAAGTCTCACACTGGATAAGGAAGAATGAACATGACTTTAGCATGAGGACAATATCCGCTTATCCTGGAGTTCAGCTTCAAAGGTTGAATCCACTTACTTCCTGGTGTGTCTCTGGGAACAGGAAGGGCAGAGAAGTCTCTTTTCTAATCAGAGTTCCTCTTTAATCCCAGACTGGATCTGCATTCCTGCACTGTCAGACCAAGCAGAGTTCAATGGGCTGCGCAAACCCTTACGTCAGCCGCACGACTTTCACCTCTCATCCACGCAATGATGGCAGGAGCCTGGCGCAGCGTCCCTTCCCCCTCCTCCATTCTCCTTCCCCTCCACCTCTGTATTGAATGAAGTGGGAGGCTGC
>NW_017306853.1:204215-211170 GCF_000935625.1 Nanorana parkeri | reverse complement strand
CACCACGGACTCTGAGACAGCAACAGTATTAACCCCCCGTCTGCCGGACATGATGACTTACCCATGTGTGTGTATACTGTAGGTGTATTTTCAAGCTTTGCATTCCCGGAGCGTCGGAATATACAGAACGCTGCACGCGATTTTACAATAGCTTGGCTGCTGAGTTTCAGGTAGATGTAAAAGACGCGGATTACTACGGCTCTGTATTTATTATTAGATCATTCCAATATTATTATTATTATTTAAATGCAAGCAGCATCTCAATTTGAGCTGGTATCAGCTTCTTCCAGTCCCTGTACAGCAGAGCTCAGACTAGGAGATGAAGAAGCAGCACAAGGAGCCAATCGACTTCACAAGGAGCATGCTGATAAGAGGAGAGAGCAGAGTGACAGAGAGATGCGCTTATCAGTCTTCCCTTCTCTTTCCAGTCACAGGTTGGGGGGAGGGACAAGAGCTGTAAGTGAACTGTAGATAATAAAAGGTTTCATTTAAATATGGTCCTCATTAGCCACAAAATATATAAATCATCTTTTGTGTGTAACTAATGCTTCACAAATCCAGATATTGCCTTGTAAGTGTAGAAGTGACATCATCACTGTGCTGTATGTGACCAGAGCTGGGCCCAGCAGGCCCCACCCACTACAGGAAACTACAGGAGGGGGCGGAGACAAGACCAGTCACCCTGTACAAGGAGAGAGAGCAGCAGTGACTGGTCTTTATTATAGGAGGGGGCGGAGACAAGACCAGTTACCCTGCACAAGGGGAGAGAGCACAGTGACCGGTCTTTATTACAGGAGTGGGCGGAGACAAGCCCAGTCACCCTGTACAAGGAGAGAGAGCAGCAGTGACTGGTCTTTATTATAGGAGGGGGCGGAGACAAGACCAGTTACCCTGCACAAGGGGAGAGAGCACAGTGACCGGTCTTTATTACAGGAGTGGGCGGAGACAAGCCCAGTCACCCTGTACAAGGAGAGAGAGCAGCAGTGACTGGTCTTTATTATAGGAGGGGGCGGAGACAAGACCAGTTACCCTGCACAAGGGGAGAGAGCACAGTGACCGGTCTTTATTACAGGAGTGGGCGGAGACAAGCCCAGTCACCCTGTACAAGGAGAGAGAGCAGCAGTGACTGGTCTTTATTATAGGAGGGGGCGGAGACAAGACCAGTTACCCTGCACAAGGGGAGAGAGCACAGTGACCGGTCTTTATTACAGGAGTGGGCGGAGACAAGCCCAGTCACCCTGTACAAGGAGAGAGAGCAGCAGTGACTGGTCTTTATTATAGGAGGGGGCGGAGACAAGACCAGTTACCCTGCACAAGGGGAGAGAGCACAGTGACCGGTCTTTATTACAGGAGTGGGCGGAGACAAGCCCAGTCACCCTGTACAAGGAGAGAGAGCAGCAGTGACTGGTCTTTATTATAGGAGGGGGCGGAGACAAGACCAGTTACCCTGCACAAGGGGAGAGAGCACAGTGACCGGTCTTTATTACAGGAGTGGGCGGAGACAAGCCCAGTCACCCTGTACAAGGAGAGAGAGCAGCAGTGACTGGTCTTTATTATAGGAGGGGGCGGAGACAAGACCAGTTACCCTGCACAAGGGGAGAGAGCACAGTGACCGGTCTTTATTACAGGAAGCTCCTTGCTCCCATGATCTATGCCGCAGCCTCTGAAAAACACCACTTCAAAGTTTTGGGATACACATCCGTTTCTGTGCATCAGAGTAAGATCTCGCACATGAGCAGACATGCTGCTGTTCATTGCCAGGACCAAGCAGAGACCTGCGGCATGTCTGCACATGCGCGAGATCCTTGCATGCCTAGATCTCTGCAATTTTCTGCCAGTCTGTGGAACCTTGCAGAGACCAGCGACCTGTCTGCGCATGCGTGAATTTTGCGCCTGTGCAGACCTGCTGCTGGGTCTCTGCCAGGATCCATGGACTGGCAGAGAACTGTGGAGGTCTGGGCATGCAACGGGGAATCTTGCCCATGCGCAGACATGTTCGCAGGTCTCTGCCTGTTCCTGGAGAGATCTTACGCTGATGTAGACATCCCAGAAGGCTGAATCATGTGTGAGGGACCTTGCTTGAAGGTGGCATGGGAGAAGAGTGGCACGGGGAGAACTTGGGCTGCAAGGAAGACAACGATGGACTCCATGGACTAGTAAGCATATTGTTTCTAATTTTCCAACAGCAGGGTCATCCTTATAAGCAGGGTCGTCCTTATAATGAGGCAGCCGAAGGATGTTGCCTCAGGCGCCATCTCTTTGGGTCATGTGGGGCATGGCCACACTGGTGCACAATGTTTGCAGATTGCCTGCCGCCCTCTTACTGGCCAGAGTGTCCCCGGTTGCTAAGAGCTCAGCGGGGAGATGGATAAGGGCCATACACCTCTCCCTGCCCAGCTGTTGGCAACCTAAGACTAGGCTGGACACTGGCCAGAGCCGCTGTTCTATCTAAAGCTCCAACTTGTTGAGCTCTCCGACTGTCAACGTCACATCCGCTGACTGCCAATGGGAGATCTACACCAGATGGAGCTACTGCGCATGCCCACGGAATCGTTGCCGAATTATCTAACTATTGCCACTGCGCCTATCAGCTCATCAGATTCCATAACCAAGTACAAAGTTATATTTGTCGTTGGTTATAGGAGCCGAAAGCCGCGCAGGCGCAGTGGCGTCACAAGGGGAGTGCGGTGGGTGCGGCCCGCACCCGGTAGCAGGGATTTGAAATGTAATTTTAGGTACGCAGAGCGAAGTATACAAATGTAGCGGATTGTTTTATTATCACATATTGATACATTGTAACAATTTCCCAATAGAAGCAGCGATGTCCATGAAAATAAACTTGTTCCATATCTCTTTCGTGACAAGTCCCCTTTAAATCGGACAGGAAAAGGTCGCGGAGCGGCGAGAGGTAGCGCTGGCGGTGACTCATTCAATTAAAGCCGTATGGCGGCGGAGCCGTAATCCCATTGTGACATCACTTCAGCTGCTTCTTCTTTTTCTTCTCTCTCTCCCTTCTTCACAGATCCGACGAAGGCGTATTGAGGATTGCGCCGAGCGGATTCTTGGTACGTCGATGCGACGGCGGTTCTTCGTCGAGCTGTAAAGAGCGCCGACACGCGATGAATGAGTAATAAGATTCAGCTTCGTCCTTGGGAGCTGGAGAGTGACGCCGGCGGCATTAAAAATGAATGGAGGGAGAGCAGAGAGAGAGGGAGGAGAGTATGGGAGACCTTTGTGTCCTTGCGGCGCCGGGGAGGGGGGGATTCCTAACGCTCGCCATAGAAGCGCCGCATTTTTATTTTCTGACCCAATATAAATGTTTTCTATTAAATCTGAATTATTTTTTAAGCGATCGCGTGACTTTGGGAAAGGAATGAATTGGGGAACAATGTGTAAAACGCAAACTGCGAGCGCCTGGCTTAACGACCCTTCCCGTCTACACCCAACCAGGCGGTCTCTGGTACAATCAATTTTAGATTTACCAAAATGATCTAATATGAGGACCTACCTAATCCATCCAATCAATGTGTATCCAATCAGGCCGGGGCCCTTGCAGAACATCGTTGTTGGCAGATCCAGGGGCGCCCCGAGGCCCGCTGTGAAGTCATCTTGGTGATACCTGCCGGCGGCCTTCTTGGTGATGGACGCCGGCAGAGAGAGGAGGGGACATTCACCCGGCGGGATGAGGTATGCCGCCGGGGCCCTTCTCTCTCCTGCAACTGTTAGGGTCCATGACCGAGTGCCCGACTTTTCAAAGGGGGTGACACCAAAATGACTGTCAGTCATTTTGGTGTCGCCCCCTCCAGGGGCGTAACTAGAAATCACAGGGCCCCATAGCAAAATTTTGTATGGGGCCCTGTGATTTCTAGTTACACCCCTTGAAGAGCCCACATAGCTCACCTGAGGGTGACCCTGCAGAGCCCACCATAGACTCTCCTCCGTCGCCGGGCCCACCTCCTCTGATGCTGACCCCCCCGGGCCCCGCCTCCTCCTCCCCGCCACGTCCAGCCTCCTCCACCGCCGCTGCTGACTCTCATTGACTCAGCAGCGGCAATGGAGAAGAACGCAGCGCTGCACAGATCACGGTGATCTGAACAGCGGTGCGTTCGAACCCATAGCGACCCAGGCGGCCCGCACAGCATCAGGGTGGTGTCCTGGCCGGGCCCCCCTGGGCCCGGGCCCCATAGTGGCCGCCTGGGTCGCTATGGCTATTGTTACGCCACTGACCCCCTCCAATGGTGTCATCCGCACCCTCGCATCCCCCTTGTGACTTCACTGGGTAGAGCTAAAGGAGATTGCACAATCCAATTGAAATGTCACTTTCAATTTTAGCTTTCAATAAAGTTAATCTTCAATTGAATAAAGTGAATTCCACCCCACCCCCCGCCACCACCACCAGTGCACACCAGTGGGCATGCGTCATACCCGAGCATGTCATCAGAGCATATCAGGCACCTCCTGGTGTGAATGGGCCCTAAAATGATGAATGTCCTGAGACCTGGATCTCCTATTGACCAATGTGGGATCTGTGGCAGGGGGACATCTAGCACCGTAGCCCTTTCCTCCCCAGCCTGACTGTCCTTGGCCTCGCCCCTTTCATTCATTGGTTTTCAGTTCTTTCAATCATGGAGGCTCAGCATCACATGTGGGCGTTACCTAGGGTGGTCTACATGCAAATGAAGCCTGCTTAGGAACGCCCACTCCTCCAGACTGACAGCTCTTTCAGTCAGGCTCAGTATCACATGTGGGCGTTACCTATAGCAGTCTACATGCAAATAGAACCCGCCTAGGAACACCCACTCCATCCTCCGGACCCATCAAGGCATTTTGCTATTTTTTTTACTCCTCCCAAGAGCCAGCCCACTGCCTGCATTAGAAATAAGGGCTCTCGAGAGAAGTGCTGAGGCCGGGCGCTGTGATGCTTTCAGGAAGTTATGTACAGCCCCCCTGCCGACCCCTCCCACCAGCCATGATCTGCCTGCATTGCACAGAGAATTACAGAGCCCCTTTCATGACATCACTGCGTATAAAATAAGATAAGTAATGAAAACGGCATTTTAAACATGTTGATGAAGGAGGAGGGGAGGAACCAGGGAAGGCAACATATAAGGACTTTGGTCTGGGGGAATCTTTCATCGGTGAATCAGAGGCGAATGATAAGTGAATCAGTCCTCTGATATACTTTATAAAATAAATCGGGAGGACCCCCCGGGGCCCTCCAAGGGCCAATATTGAATACTGAACGTAATCAGCAATCTTGCCCATCACGTCGCCGATGATTTGCCATGTGACAGATTAATCTGCCGTTATCCGCTGCAGGAAGCCGAGCATACTCCACAATTATATATAACGAAAGAGTCGCGGTGGACGCATGTCACGTGACATCCGCCGCGCCTGTTCCGATGACACTCACAAGACACAAGCGGTCTGATAAGATTAACGTTTTTCTGTATCTCTATCAAACAAGATCCAAAAATAGCTTGTGTCACCATAAACCGCCGCTCCTGTCCGTGTACACTGACCTCCCGGCAAACAGCGAATTATGCAGAAGAAATTCACATACAGACGCTGTTTGGCCTGTCAAAAGGTTTCTGTCCATCCAGTCCTGCGAGTTACACAGCTCTGCAGTTGAGGTGTAATACCCTAGTACTGGTGCTCTCCTCTTCTCTCTGACACTCCAGGTTGTGGGCGGGCCCTTGCCATCCTCACCTACAATGCAGGAGTATTGGTTGTAGTTGATGATGTCAGCGCGGGACTACAATCTCAATACAAATCAGCAAACTAAAACGTGAGATTGTAGTCCATCCCGGGAGCGAGCTTGGAGCGGTGACTACTTTACAACACACACAGGGACCATGGGGAACAAAAGTAGCCCCCCCTCCAGAAGGAAGGACAGTGTCAGAGATGATTGGAGGATCTACAGCCGAGTGATACACAAATAAGATACATTGTTGTTCAGAGTTAAGGGACTGGAATGTATTTTTAAGATTTAACTCTTGTGTCTAATGTATTTTTAAGATTTAACTCCGGAGTTTAGTGTCACTTTAAGGAAAGTCTCTCCAATGTTATAGGAAGTCTCTCCTAATTAGGGGGAAATCACTTCTTAAGGTGGCCATACACTGCACGATTATCGTACGATAATCGTATGCGATCAGGTTTTCGTACGATAATCGAGCAGTGTGAACGGAGACGTGCGACCGTTTCTACTGTACGTCGCACGTCTTCTGTCGAACCAGCATGTTCGAAAACCAGCCGGGAATCGTACGATTCTCGGCTGGTTAGAACGGTGCTCGGAAGACAAATGCTGAACGGGCGCACACTGCCCGTTCAGCATTGCGGTCATCGGAAGCCCGCCCCTCAGGGGGGCGGGCACGCGATGATCGAGAGTGCGATCTGCCTGTCCAAGATAGGCAGATCGTACGTTTTTTTAATCCCTTTACAACCATCGCAAGACTAAAGTCTTGCGATGGTTGTAGAGTGTATGGCCACCTTTAGTCAATTCTCAGCAGGGCGGGTGTCCCCGTTGGAAGATTTACCTTCCTCTCTTGTTCTGGTGACAAATATAAAATGTTGGATTTCCCATCATGACGGGTGAATCTACCCAATGGTTACACAGACAGCGGTAACAAACCCATAGATACATTTTAATCATTTTATATTGCCTGGTGCTCTTGAGTCGGGAAATATGGTTGCTGTGGTTACACTGCTCAGGTTTTTGAAAGAACTTTCGTACAAAAGATCTTTAGTTCCACTTTTTATTAGTTGATGGGGTGAAATGGACGATGGATTTGGACCATAGTGACGGACAAACTCGAAGGATCAGGATGGAAAATCTTTCTCGAACAAACAAAACAGTGAATGTGTTTTTTTCGTTCAGGAAACTCCTTTCATTCCAAAATCGAATGTTAAAGGAGAACTATGAGGGAGGGGGGGGGGGGGGGGGGTTTTTCCGCCA
>NW_017306853.1:203537-204205 GCF_000935625.1 Nanorana parkeri | reverse complement strand
CCTCATAGTTCTAGCCGACCTGTGACAATGAGACTGTCACAGGTCGGCTCAGTAGATCGGGAAGTCAGCGAACACATACCGGCGTTCGCTCACCTCTCGATCCTGTCACGGCTCTCTGCCGTGACAGGGGAGGGGCTGGATTCCCCCCTCCCCGCTCCGATCCTCCAACGCTGACTGGCGGAACGGACGGGGGAGGTGGCGGGTACAGCTGGCTCTGCCTCTAGATAGGCAGAGCCAGCTGTCACTCACGCAGCTGGGCGGATCCCGGCACAATTGTCGGGATCCACTTCAGGGTCTCAGTATACCGCGAGCAGCAGCTATAGCTACAGCTCGTGGTATACTGAGCTTAGGGTGACGGGAGGACGCTAGTTTGTGTCCTCCCGTTACCCTAAGGAGAACTATGGGGAAAAGCCTGAACCCCATAGTTCTCCTTTAAAAACAAGTGAATTTTTGCACAACATTCGTCAGGTGTCTGATGGGATTATCGGGTGGTAAAGGAAGATGATTCCTATGAAGGTTCATGCGGAAATCTACAAGTGTACGGCTCTCTGAACCGCTCTGTATACGTAAGAGCGGCGCTCATTGTCTTCTCTCATTAGGCAACACATAGTTCAGGTTCACACAGGAGCATCTGGTGAGGAAAGGAAGTCATGGGGCTCAGGAAGGAA
>NW_017306853.1:202298-203430 GCF_000935625.1 Nanorana parkeri | reverse complement strand
TCGCTGAATGACGAAGTGGAAAAGACCGAATACAAAACATGCGGAGGACGTCCTGTTCTTACAACGCACCGCAGCGAGGTGCCCCACTTCCGTATGCACTAGGACGAGGTTCGGAGAGCAGATTCACACATATGTCATCCATTTCCTCTGTCAGTCACCGCAGTGTGTGTGTGTGTGGGGGGGGGGCGGGGGGACACAAAGGAGCGTATTTCACATGCGGTTTCGGGGGGCAAGAGGAAGATGAGCAACGTACGATGCGCTCAGAGTGGAAAAACAAACAACGCTGCAGCATTTCGTGAAGGGAATCCCCTCCCTGTGCAGCGTTTCGCTTTTGCTCTGTGTGTTGGGAGCTTATTTTTATTCTGCGTAATCGTGATGTAACCTTTGTAGATTCCCCAGTAACACATTCACCGGTGAATGTTACAGATGAGGGGAGGATGAGCGATGCTCTCCGGGCCTATCTTTCAGACACGTATTGACCTTTTGCGTGGTGTTGACATCCTCTCAGGCCCCGTTCACACTGAGCGGTTTATCGCGCGATTTTTGCATATTTCTGCGCGATGTCGCTCTATGTCGCTTGTCCAATGCATTCCAATGGAGCTGTTCACATCCCACAGCTCAATGTCGCCTGCTGCTCGTCGCTGGTACATGACCCTTTTTTGCGGGGATGTCGCGCGATTCGGCTCCAATAGACTCTATAGTGTCGTGCAAAATCGCGCATTACCGGCGATATCGCGCTACAGAAGGGTCACTTTTGCACTGCAAAATAGAAGGAAAGAGTGATGTCACATCAAGATCGCTGTTGATTGGTTACAGGCCAATGTAGCAGCGACGATGTCCCGCCCAAAAAACGTGCTATGTAGCGCGATAACATGTGCAATGTCGCTCAATATCGCGCAATGTAGATCCTAGCCGCTCAGCGGAAAAACGCGCAATATGCATGTCGCTCAGTGTGAATGGGGTGTTAGTGTTGATGGCATTTAAGGCTGGGGATCATCTTCGATCAATCCCAAAATCTTCCCGATAAACAGTCACATCCTCATCTCTAATGGATGTTTATCCAGATTGTGTGCATTGCCATATGATGCAGGATAGAAATGTGGCCCCTCGAAGGGTCTTTATATCCCCAGCG
>NW_017306853.1:198249-201127 GCF_000935625.1 Nanorana parkeri | reverse complement strand
GGGGGTTTCCTTTTTATGTTCAATTTTTAATTTGGTGCGTGGCTCCGCTCAGATCCTGTCTGTGAATGGAAAAACTACAAATCCCATTATTGTAACCCTTTCCCACTCCATCCAACATTAAAGCTGAAGTTTAATTTAGGGCAGAGCAGAGATAGTCAGGCTGGGAATAAATGGCTAGATGATGTTGGATGTCCTCCAACCAGGAAATGAGGCGGAGCTCTATCTGCTTTGCTGCAGCTTCTAATGCACATTATGAGAAGCTCGCAGTGTGCAGTGACATCAGAGGAAGCCATTCCAGTCCAGGAGAGGAGCCGGTACAACTGTGCAAGACTGAAGGAAAGGCAGCTTTAAAAAAAAGGTTTGGGCTGGATTCCTCCTCCAATGTCACACTGATCTCATAAACTGACAGAAGAGAGAGAATCTCCTATGCAAATCATGGGGGGCTTCCGGTGTCCTAATCCGCCAGGGGGTTGACCTATCAGCTCCTTAAAAGCATCACACTCCATGCACACTATGCACGGCTCAGTGACTGTAGTGATGGATGATGCGGTAGAGCGCACTTGGTGCTGATGCAAATTCTGCCCGGCAGGAGAGTGACTGCCGCTGTATCCATGGCCTCTGTGAATCCTGTATTCCCCACCCCCCTCCATCACTCCAATCATTTCATATTGATTACGGAGAGAGGGAGAGAAAACGCAACGTTCACTTCACACATGCCCCCAGGAGACGGATCCTGACTCATAGAGAGTTGCTGCTCATTGTCTGCTATCTGAATACATTATAAATATTTCAATCTTCCCCTCTGGATAAAATGCCAAAGCTGCAATACTGGCTTGAAAAATAACCGAAATAATAAAGCTCGCTGCTGATAACTCCCTTATAATGAGAAGAGGAAATTCCTCAAGTGCAGAAGATGTTCTATATTGCTAAATAAGATGCGTTCAATAAATAAATATAATAATATAATAACAATAAATAATAACAATAAATTCACATAATACAATAGTCATAAAAATGAAATATTCGGATACTATATATCAGTATGTCGCACATTTATAGTTCCCCGATCAAATAAACATCATACTCCATATGGCTGTAAGTCTGTGGACACCTGACTATCAGCTTGTTGGACATCCCATTCCAAATTCATGGCCATTAATATGCCGTTGTGGCTATAACATCCTCCACTCTTCTTCATATATCACAATATTCATAAGTATCAGATGCTATAGATAAATATGTCGACATTTATACTTCCCCAATGAAATAAATATCATACTCCATGTGACCATAAGTCTGTGGAAACCTGACTTATCACATTTATACGAGCTTGTTGGACATCCTATTCCTAAATCCATGGCCATTATTATGGAATTGGTAACCTTGTTGTAGATATACCAGCCTCCAGTCGTCCTCATATATTGGAATATTTATAAATAATCGAATTATCAGATACTATATATCAATATGTGTACATTTATAGTTCCCCAATTAAATTAAAGGAGAACTATGGGGTGAGGGCTTTTCCCCATAGTTCTCCTAAGGGTAATGGGAGGACACAAACTAGCATCCTCCCGTCACCCTAGGCCCAGTATATAGGGAGCTGCTGCTCGCGGTATACTGAAACGCCGCAGCTGAAGCGGATCCCGACAATTATGCCGGGATCCGCCCAGCTGCGTGAGTGACAGCTGGCTCTGCCTATCTAGAGGTAGAGCCAGCTGTACCCGCCCCCTCCCGCGTCTGTTCCGCCAGTCAGCGCTGGCGGAGCGGGGAGGGGGAATCCAGCCCCTCCCCTGTCACGGCAGAGAGCCGTGACAGGATCGAGAAGTGAGCGAACGCCGGGATGTGTCCCCTCACCTCCCGATCTACTGAGCCGACCTATGACAGTCTCATTGTCACAGGTCGGCTAGAACTATGAGGCTGAGGGAAAAGCACTCCCCTCATAATTCTCCTTTAACGTCATACTCTATATGGCCATAAGTTTGTTGAAACCTGACTTATCACATTTATACAAGCTTGTTGGACATCCCATTCCAAATCCATGACCATTATTATGGAGTTGGTACCCACGTTGTAGCTATGCCAGCTTCCACTCTTCCCTGTATATTGGAATATTTATAAAAAATATATAATTATCAGATACTACAGTATATATCAATATGCGTACATTTTTAGTTCCCCAATGAAATAAATATCATACTCTATATCAGTGGTTTTCAACCTGTGTAACCTCATGACCCACATTTGTCCCTGGTCATTAAGTGGTGACCCAAGTCGCAATGCAATAGAACACTCGGCATTGCGGTACCGTGCGTTCCGGTGCGGGCGATTGAACTGTGGGCAGGAGGTGTGTTTGGGGTGCCGTTACGAGAACTGGAGTGGAGCCGGGGGTCCAATGTGGTCTGCTGTGCTGTGACGGAGCTCCATCCATATGTGCATTGCTTGTAAAACTCCCATGTGCGCCCTGTAGAGGTGTGGGGAGCCAGAATGTGACGTCACTCCGGTCCAGGCACCTCTACAGGGCACGTGAGGGAGGGAAAAACAGGTTTTGGCTTCAGACATACAGAACTTTAACTCTTCAGCATCCATCACACAATATATCAGCTTTGGACGGGCTGTCACTTTTAATTTGTCCCCATGTAAATGCGGTGTTGTCGTTAACAAAACATGTCATCTGTCTGCGGGGCCTCTAAGCTCATACGTACCTATCTCGTCTGACAAGCAATCTGAAGCATCCATTGTGCCGGCAGTAGAAATGTTTCCATTTTGCTGATTGATGAAAAAAAAAGAAGGGTTTTGTTCATAAGAAAAATAAAAACCGTCTTTTCCACTATCACACGGATGGGATTTTTCATTTCATTCCCCCCCCCACCCCCCG
>NW_017306853.1:190287-198007 GCF_000935625.1 Nanorana parkeri | reverse complement strand
CCCCCCACCCCCCGGAGAATGTGGTGTTATATTTTGAACAGACACATCACTCGGAGGAAGCAGACCTGATCTACAAACCGTTTACAAAGCTGTTAAAATTAAACATGGACTGCTAAACAAATGGAGGAATTTTTAAACAAAGGAGAGACAAAAAAACTGCCAGACGGCGATGAGAGGAAATGAACGGAGCCGAATCTCAGGACGAACTTAATACACCGGACAAAACATAAGAGGAAGTCACAAGGAAAGGTGCAACATGTTAAACCGAAGACGGATTATGTCTCACAAAGTTTTCCAGTGTCCCGATCCGCTCTTCATGTTGCATCTTATTCAAGGGAAAGTATTGCGTACATTGGGTACAAGTTGACCATGAGTTCAACCCAAACCCAAGCTGTCGGCAATTTGCTGAATAAGCGAAAAAATTGGCCGGACCTCCGCCTGTGTCCTAACAGCCAATAACGCTTTGCAGCCTGGTTGACTGGTGGCTCATTGGTTGACCGGTGGCCCCACAGCATCACTGTGTTGACCGGTTGACTAGTAGCCCCACAGAATCAGTGATTGTTATGGTACACCTCCCTGCCTCCTAAGTTCCAGCGGCATTGGGTGGCTCGGTTGACTGGTGGCTCATTGGTTGGCCCCACAGCATCATTGGTTGTTATGGTATAGCTGCCTCCTACATACCAGTGGCACTATGCGGCCTGGTTGACTCGAGACTCATTGGTTGATTGATATGAGAGAAATGTCACCAGCACACCGGATTCCTTCAAGGATAATCAATCGTGGATTTATTGAAAACTCATGTCAAAAACACAAGCGCTTTCGGGGCCGCACAGGGTCCCTTCATCAGGAATAGCAATGAAATGAAAGAAAATCGTCATTGCTATTCCTGATGAAGGGACCCCTGTGTGGCCCCGAAAGCGCTTGTGTTTTTGACATGAGTTTTCAATAAATCCACGATTGATTATCCTTGAAGGAATCCGGTGTGCTGGTGACATTTCTCTAACATCAGTTGCAACTTGCAGCGCCATCCGCAGTCATTGTAAGCACCCTTCCCCAAATACGGGGGCTTTCCTGTAAGGAGTACAACAAGCCTTCTCTATCATATCATTGGTAAACTGGTGGCCCCACAGCATCACTGTGTGTACTGTGTTGACCGGATGACGAGTAGTCCCACAGAATGAGCGGCCAGTCAGGAGCAGGGGAGCAGGTACGAGTCAGCGGCGCGCTGGTCAGGCGAGAGAAGCTCCAGGTGGGGTTCTAATTTAGCGGGTAGGAACCTCTAAGCCAGCTAAATTAGGACTCCACCTGGAGCTCCTCCCACTGGTCCAGCACTGCCGCTGACTCGTCCCCGCTCTCTCCGGCACATGGACACAGTGAGTGAGGGCAGATTTGGGGGGCGGGTGGGATTCTAGGGGATGTACTTGTACTTGTACTTGGGCCTGAAAAAGTGGCATCGGGACATCCCTAGTTGTTATGGTACACGTGCCTTGATCCTAAATACCAATGATGCTGTGGTGCTCAGCCACCAGTCAACCAACGAGCCACCAGTGAATTTGGCCGTACAGCATCACTGGTATTTAGGAAGTAGGCAGGCACACCATAACAATCTATGAGACTATGGGGCCCCACAGCATCATTAGTTGTTATGGTGAGCCTGCCTCCTTCCTAAATACCAATGATGCTGTGCAGTCTGGTTGATTGGTGGCCCCACAGCGTCGTTGGTTATTATGATATGCCTGCCTGCTCCCTAAATACCAATGACACTGTGCAGCCCGGTTGACTGATGGCCCCACTGTGCTATTGGTTGTTATGGTACACCTGCCTTGATCCTAAATACCAATGATGCTGTGGTGCTCAGCCACCAGCCAACCAACGAGCCACCAGTCAACTGGGCCGCACAGCGTCACTGGTATTTAGGAAGCAGGCAGGCACACCATACCAACCTATGGAGCCCCACAGCATCATTGGTTGTTATAGTGCGCCTGCCTGCATCCTAAATACCAATGGCGCTGTGCTGCTCAGCCACCAGTCAACCGGGCGGCACAACGTCATTGGATTTGATGATGCAGGCAGGTGCACCATAACAACCTATGACACAATAGGGCCCCACAGCGTAACTGGCATTTAGGATGCAGGCAGGTGCAATACATTGGGCAATTTTGGGTCCCGTTGTTTTTCACCATTTCACAGGAGCGCACAATTTTGCAAGGCTTGAGGAGGGGAATTTATCAAAACTGGAGCAGGCAAAATCTGGAGCAGCTGTGAATGGCAACCAATCGGCATCTCTTTTTCATTTTCAAAGCTTAACTGAACAAACTGAAGATAGAAGCTGATCGGTTGCCATGGGCAACTGCTCCGGATTTTGCCTGCTCCAGCTTTGATAAATTCCCCCCCCCGATATGTTTGGCATCTATATACCCGACTTAACCCCACCTTTTATAATTGATCAGAAATTGGGTATTATATTGTGTTTGTGAGCACCAAAAACCATATTAGTGTATTTTATTTCTTTTCAATGTCGATTTGATAAACATTTGCACACAAAAACCTACAAGGTCCCTGATTTCAGAGAAAATATATATTTTGGTGGGTTTTAAGTAATTTACTGGCCAAAAATTCTGATTTTTTTTTTTAAGCATAAACGTTTATTGTTAAAGAATATAAGATATGCAATAACAGAAACAGTACATTTGGGACAATAAATTAGATGACATAAAAATCTACAACATATTGTACTGTAGTTGTGCAGACTCAGTAGCATATCAATCATCAAATGTGTCTGGAACAAGGAATAAGTTACCTCATATTCGTTGTGATTAGAGTATAGAATAAGAAACTTTGAGAGTTAAAGTGAAAGAAACCAAGTAAGAAGGTAAAGTGAAAGAAACCAAGTCGTACTACAACAGCTTCAAAACGAGAAAGCTGAAAACATAAAGTAAAAGAGAGTGAATAAAGTCAGATTACAATGTAATTCACAATAATAAACCAGATGATTTTTACATGTGTGCAAAAATGACAAAAATAGAATAAAACCCCTTCTAGTAAAAAAAAAAAACGTTGGGACCTCAATAAATTTGCGTTTTTACCAAGAAAAAAATCCTAATTAAGAAACAACCTTTCAACTATTCCAGAGAATCTGACGGATTTCCTCCGAACTCTCTATTAACTGGAGCCCCAGAGGATTCTGGGAAGTGCCCTAATCCTTGTTTCTGATAGCAAAGAGGAAGTGGTTACGTATAATAAGAAGTCAAAAAGTCATGTCGGGTATTTCTTGCAGATGAGTCAGTTTGTTTCAATGTTTCATGAGAAAGTTTTAACCAGCGGGGGGGGGGTATTAAATAAACAAAACATAACAGTTATTACACAGAAATGTTTGTGATTGGCCATCAGAACTTCCCCCGTACTGAATTATCTGTAATATGATGTAACCATATGAGTGCTGAAATCTCTTTTATGATTACAATTTTTTTTTTTTGCTGGTCATCATGAAGAAACGGATATCTCATTAAAGTGGATCTAACATCAAATATATTTGTTTCTTGTGAATCGCAGCGTGCTGAGTAATGTGTCCGGGTAACACTCCCAGGCATGTATTACTTCTCACAGAAACCACATGACTCCCCCTGACTATGTCTTCATCTCACATTTTTGAGGCACCATATTTGTTCAGGCATCATCCAGGGTGACCTTCTACTTCCTGCCGGTTCAAAGGTGACACGGTCCTGTAAATCTTGTTTCCTGTGCAGTTCTTGTTTAGGCCCCATTCGCACTAAGCGGATTGCCGCGTGATTTCCACCGCGATATCGCGCATTTTGCAGCGCGATATCGCGAGAAGCCGCCGGCCAATGATTTTCAATGGAGCTGTCTTAGACCCCGTTCACATTGAGCGATTTATCGCGCGGTAATTCCTGCGATATCGCGGCAAATTACCGCGCGATATCACGCTCCAATGCAATCCAATGGGGCAAAGGGTCCTGCTGTCGCGGGTCGTGTGTCGCTACAGCAGGACCCTTTTTGGAGCGGATTTTGCAGCGATTCAAGCTTGCTCAATGCAAGCTTGAACGCGACATCGCGCTGCAAATCTCGCCATGTCGCGCAATATGCAAATCGCGCGACTTGCATATCGCGCAGTGGGAACGGGGCCTTAATGCACAGCTCCATGTCGCCCGTCGCAGTCGCTCCTACAGGACCCTTTTTTCAGCGGATTTTGCGCGATTTTTCTAGTTTTTAATGCAGCTCGACGGTGAAGGTCGCGCTACCGTCGCTGGATCGTCGCTGGAACATGGCCCCCGAAAGTCGCACTATCCCGGCCGCGCGGATCCGCTTCAAAAGGTATGTCGCTCAGTGTGAACGGGGCCTCATAGATGTTTGACACAGATCAGCAAAGTCACTGAACTGGAGATCGAGGACGGCTTGTTCATGGTAAAAGAACTTTATTCTGCAAAATGATACCGCGGCTGAATGTTTTGACGTGTCAGAAATTTATTCAAGCAGGATCGCAGAGTTACTAACAGATCCACTTTGATACAACAGCATTTTAAATTGATTATAAGGAACACTGTGTACTCCACCCATGATACTCCCAGCCGAACCCATGTGGTGCTTCCCAGGAAAACCACGGAACACTGTATTCTAATTATATTACGTCTCGTACTGGACAATCAATTATAATGCATTAAAAAAAGATATATATTTTAAAAAACAAAAATATTACAATTTCGACACGCATAGTTACGTATTTAGTCAGAGAAAAAAAAAAAGACTTGTCTATCGGGTTTAAAGGAGAACTATGAGGGGGTTCAGCTTAACCAGTCGTCATCGGAAATTTCCATTGTAGCCCTTGTCTTGCCATTTGTGCTGAGTGTAGGTGCCAGGAGAACTCAGGGTTACTGAGCCTAGGGTAACGGGAGGACGCTAGTTTGTGTCCTCCCGTTACCCTAAGGGGAACTATGGGGAAAAACACTGACCCCATAGTTCTCCTTTAACCAGAAGACAAAAATAAATAAATTAAAAAGTTGGTACCCACTAAACCCGCAGCTCATATAGAGGAAAGCCCAAAAATGCTATAAATTCGGTTCAATTTGTTCCAACCAGAAAAGAAAAACATGAAAAACATAAAAGTAAAAAAACAAAAAAGCTGTACAATTGAAACAAAGTCGCCACCGTCAGATAACTTCATTCTCCTGCTTCCTTCCATGAGCCTTTCCCAACCCTCTTACTATGGAGGAACCCTTGAAGTGGTTTTCAGGTCTCGAGGAAGCCCTAATACATACATAAATGTGACCGGTAGGTTGTACAGGGTTCTAAATAAAAGGATAATGATTTTTTTTCCCATTTGAGGGGGAAAAAATATTTTTCTCCTTCTCTAATGTCACTTTGCTCCAATGAACGAAACGAATAAGAACCGAAAACGAAACGAACGTTCGAACTACCGCTACCGAATTTCGGAAATGGAAATTCGGATTCGTTTGCATTCGTTATGTCTGTAATTCGGAATTCGGATACATCCGAATGTCCGAATTTCCGAAAAATTCGTCCGAATTTCGATTCGGAACGAAACGAATCGCACATGACTAATTTTTGTTACCTTAATAGTCATAAAATGATAATGGGCAGAAAAGAATCACAGACAGTGAAAATTGTAGTGGCCCCATAAACTGGAGGTCAGTGTAGACGTGACCCCTTACATTGGAGGTCAGTGTAGAAGTGACCTCTTACATTGGAGGTCATTGTAGAAGTGACCCCTTATATTGGAGGTCATTGTAGAAGTGACCCCTTACATTGGAGGTCAGTGTTCAGTGTAGAAGGGACCCCCTTACATTGGAGGTCAGTGTAGAAGGGACCCCCTTACATTGGAGGTCAGTGTAGAAGGGACCCCCTTACATTGGAGGTCAGTGTAGAAGGGACCCCCTTACATTGGAGGTCAGTGTAGAAGGGACCCCCTTACATTGGAGGTCAGTGTAGAAGGGACCCCCTTACATTGGAGGTCAGTGTAGAAGGGACCCCCTTACATTGGAGGTCAGTGTAGAAGGGACCCCCTTACATTGGAGGTCAGTGTAGAAGGGACCCCCTTACATTGGAGGTCAGTGTAGAAGGGACCCCCTTACATTGGAGGTCAGTGTAGAAGGGACCCCCTTACATTGGAGGTCAGTGTAGAAGGGACCCCCTTACATTGGAGGTCAGTGTAGAAGGGACCCCCTTACATTGGAGGTCAGTGTAGAAGGGACCCCCTTACATTGGAGGTCAGTGTAGAAGGGACCCCCTTACATTGGAGGTCAGTGTAGAAGGGACCCCCTTACATTGGAGGTCAGTGTAGAAGGGACCCCCTTACATTGGAGGTCAGTGTAGAAGGGACCCCCTTACATTGGAGGTCAGTGTAGAAGGGACCCCCTTACATTGGAGGTCAGTGTAGAAGGGACCCCCTTACATTGGAGGTCAGTGTAGAAGGGACCCCCTTACATTGGAGGTCAGTGTAGAAGGGACCCCCTTACATTGGAGGTCAGTGTAGAAGGGACCCCCTTACATTGGAGGTCAGTGTAGAAGGGACCCCCTTACATTGGAGGTCAGTGTAGAAGGGACCCCCTTACATTGGAGGTCAGTGTAGAAGGGACCCCCTTACATTGGAGGTCAGTGTAGAAGGGACCCCCTTACATTGGAGGTCAGTGTAGAAGGGACCCCTTACATTGGATGTCATTGTAGAAGTGACCCCATACATTACATCTCTTTTCTCAAAGACCCTTAGCAGGGATGTCCCGAGGCCGGGTGTCACCCAGAACAGGTACCGGGTGACACCCTGCCATGACATAATTCGCGCATGCGCGACTATCTTGGTGATGGAAGCCGGCAGAGAGAGGAGGGGACGTTCACCTGGCGGGATAAGGTATGCCGCCGGGTCCCCTCCTCTCTTGTGCAACTGTCTGGCTCTCGTGCCCGACTTTTCAGAGGGGGGTGACACCAAAATGACTGAAGCTCGGGGGCTCTGCAGAGGAAGGTTGGTGGTAGAGAGAAGCAGCGAAAGCTTTTTATAAGCAATAAGGAAGGGGCGCAAAAACGACAAACATGTCACCTCTTCACAAAGCGGCCCCTCCGAGGGTGACAACACAGTGTGAAGCACACAGCCAATTAGTAAGAAAACACAAAGCCGTGTGTGGAGACGCCTAGGACACGGAGATCCTCCCCGGGGAGTTGTGCGGTTTTTCAGAAATTCCTCTGATGTTTTGCCGGCCTGGTAATTGAGTTACAAACAACATGCTGAGAGGTTTGCATACAGGCCCGCCGTGTACAATTCACGGAGGATAATGAATGGCTCACAGCCTGCCATGCAAATGGACACACAGCGCCTGCAGCCATGGCTGCCACCAGCAAGGCGGCTTAACTCTTCCAGTGCACAAAGCGAGTGGCGGAATTCCAGCACATCAGATAGCAAAACTTACATTGCATCACAGCAGCAGCAACAAAGCCGATACTAACCCAACCGCTAAAATCTTTACCATGTCAGCTGCTTTCAATATTTTTACATCTCTGCAGCTTTCATTATAATAATCCCTGGTGATCCTGCCATGAGGGTTCCCATTATAATAATCCCTGGTGATCCTGCCATGAGGGTTCCCATTATATTAAAGGAGAACTATGAGGGGAGTGCTTTTCACTCACCTCATAGTTCTAGCCGACCTGTGACAATGAGACTGTCACAGGTCGGCTCAGTAGATCGGGAGGTGAG
>NW_017306853.1:188588-190196 GCF_000935625.1 Nanorana parkeri | reverse complement strand
GGGGGGGGGGGGGGGGGGGGGGGGGCGGATACAGCTGGCTCTGCCTCTAGATAGGCAGAGCCAGCTGTCACTCACGCAGCTGGGCGGATCTCGGTACAATTGTCGGGATCCGCTCCGGCTGCGGCGTCTCAGTATACCGCGAGCTGTAGCTCCCTATATACTGAGCTTAGGGTGACGGGAGGACGCTAGTTTGTGTCCTCCCGTTACCCTAAGGAGAACTATGGGGAAAACCCTGACCCCATAGTTCTCCTTTAATCCCGCCAAGAGGGTCCTTATTAAAATAATCTCCCACCTATCTCCCACTCTGACTGGCTTTTCTTTTTGAATGTGAATAATGGATCTGCCGGCCGGATCAACCGGTAATAAAACCATGTTACCGGGGAGCGAGGGGGGGGGGACTCACAATGACAAAAATCTGCTGTGTTAATGACAGATTGCATCATAGGCGTCATTGATGTTTTGCCCGCAGATCGGCTTCAAAGGGCAATTTCGCAGAAAAATAATAAATGCGCATTTCTTCACTCGTCAACTCCTCCCATGCTCGCCTCCGGGACTTCACTAGAGTCTCTCCCATCCTCTGGAACTCTTTACCCCAACCTGTCCGTCTATCTCCCACTCTGAATGCCTTTAGGCGTTCCTTAAAGACTCATCTCTTCAGGGAAGCCGATCCCACCTCAACCTGACCACTGAACTATCACGTTCTCAAACAATTCATTCCCCACACAGCTCCCTCCTCATGTATCACTGGCCCCTCCCTCTTAGATTGTAAGCACTCAGGGGCAGGGCCCTCCTTACCATCTTGTCTTGAATTGTATTGTGATTGTAATGTCTTCCTTATATTGTAAAGCGCTGCGCAAACAGTTGGCGCTCTATAAATCCTGTATAATAATAATCAAAAAATAATCCAGCCATAAGGGTCCTCATTCAGCCACTTTATAAAATAGAGTGACAATGCCCTGTCCCCGTCTCCCATTTGTGCTCGTGTTGTCACCCTGTCACATGGGCTGCCGCTGGAGGCTACAAGTGGACATTTAAAGCTCACATGCATATTTAAGGAATAAAAAATTAAGAATATTAATTATGGCTTCCCTTTAACCCTTTGAAGTGCTGGGTGTTAAACCCCCCCTCCTGTCCCGGCCATTTTTCAGTATTGAAGTTTTTTTGGCTTTTGTCATGCAATGCTGTGCCGAAATTAATTTTATATTATTTTTTTGGGGACAGATAGAGCTTTCTTTTCGTGGCATCTAATCACCACTTGGGGGGGTTTTATTTTTTTTTATTTTTTACTATATAAAGAAAAGTAGCGAAAATGTAAAAAAAAATAAGTTTTTTCTACGTTATGTTATTAAACATTTATTATCGCCCAATTTTTTGGCCAAATATAAAAGACGGGGTCATGTTGGGGTAAATAAAGTCCTTAGGAATTCCTGCCGCGCTCCTTACAGAAGAAAGCCTGAAGGTGGGTCCTGAAGTGACGGCGGCATCAAACGTAGAACAAAATGTCACCAGCACACCGGACAACGTGGTCGTGTGTCCGTCCTTTACTGACGCGTGTTGTCACATTGAAGCAATGTTTCGGGGCCGCGCAGGGTGCCCTTCGTCAGGCTC
>NW_017306853.1:186869-188357 GCF_000935625.1 Nanorana parkeri | reverse complement strand
GGGGGGGGGGGCGGATACAGCTGGCTCTGCCTCTAGATAGGCAGAGCCAGCTGTCACTCACGCAGCTGGGCGGATCTCGGTACAATTGTCGGGATCCGCTCCGGCTGCGGCGTCTCAGTATACCGCGAGCTGTAGCTCCCTATATACTGAGCTTAGGGTGACGGGAGGACGCTAGTTTGTGTCCTCCCGTTACCCTAAGGAGAACTATGGGGAAAACCCTGACCCCATAGTTCTCCTTTAATCCCGCCAAGAGGGTCCTTATTAAAATAATCTCCCACCTATCTCCCACTCTGACTGGCTTTTCTTTTTGAATGTGAATAATGGATCTGCCGGCCGGATCAACCGGTAATAAAACCATGTTACCGGGGAGCGAGGGGGGGGGGACTCACAATGACAAAAATCTGCTGTGTTAATGACAGATTGCATCATAGGCGTCATTGATGTTTTGCCCGCAGATCGGCTTCAAAGGGCAATTTCGCAGAAAAATAATAAATGCGCATTTCTTCACTCGTCAACTCCTCCCATGCTCGCCTCCGGGACTTCACTAGAGTCTCTCCCATCCTCTGGAACTCTTTACCCCAACCTGTCCGTCTATCTCCCACTCTGAATGCCTTTAGGCGTTCCTTAAAGACTCATCTCTTCAGGGAAGCCGATCCCACCTCAACCTGACCACTGAACTATCACGTTCTCAAACAATTCATTCCCCACACAGCTCCCTCCTCATGTATCACTGGCCCCTCCCTCTTAGATTGTAAGCACTCAGGGGCAGGGCCCTCCTTACCATCTTGTCTTGAATTGTATTGTGATTGTAATGTCTTCCTTATATTGTAAAGCGCTGCGCAAACAGTTGGCGCTCTATAAATCCTGTATAATAATAATCAAAAAATAATCCAGCCATAAGGGTCCTCATTCAGCCACTTTATAAAATAGAGTGACAATGCCCTGTCCCCGTCTCCCATTTGTGCTCGTGTTGTCACCCTGTCACATGGGCTGCCGCTGGAGGCTACAAGTGGACATTTAAAGCTCACATGCATATTTAAGGAATAAAAAATTAAGAATATTAATTATGGCTTCCCTTTAACCCTTTTGGGGACAGATAGAGCTTTCTTTTGGTGGCATCTAATCACCACTGGGGGGGGTTTTATTTTTTTTTATTTTTTACTATATAAAGAAAAGTAGCGAAAATGTAAAAAAAAATAAGTTTTTTCTACGTTATGTTATTAAACATTTATTATCGCCCAATTTTTTGGCCAAATATAAAAGACGGGGTCATGTTGGGGTAAATAAAGTCCTTAGGAATTCCTGCCGCGCTCCTTACAGAAGAAAGCCTGAAGGTGGGTCCTGAAGTGACGGCGGCATCAAACGTAGAACAAAATGTCACCAGCACACCGGACAACGTGGTCGTGTGTCCGTCCTTTACTGACGCGTGTTGTCACATTGAAGCAATGTTTCGGGGCCGCGCAGGGTGCCCTTCGTCATGCACAGAGC
>NW_017306853.1:184485-186556 GCF_000935625.1 Nanorana parkeri | reverse complement strand
TATAAAATATACATCAATAATATAAATATAAAATATACATCAATAAAAAATACATAATTGTATTGCTGTAACGCATAAATAAAGCCCAAGGTTCCTGTATGGTAAGTGGTCTACTTAATATAAACCAAAAATACAGTGACATGGCAACACAAAAATCCTGCAACATGAACGGATGAACTTGATCAGCAACGATACTTTGGTACGTTGTGCTATTCAGACGTTGTTTCAAACAAATTAAAGGGCCCAAATCATGCCAGGAAAACATGCCCCGAACCATAACACTACCCCCACCAGCTTGAAGGGTTGTACTCAATTTACTCATGCATGTGGGGTGCATGCTTTCATGCTGTTCCCGCCAAATTCTCACTCTGCCATCTGCATGATGCAACTGGAAACGTGATTCATCGGACCACATGACTTTTTTCCAATGCTCGACTGTCCAATCCTTGTGTTCCTGTGCGAATTGGAGACGTTTTATCTTGTTAACAGCAGACAGCAAAGGTGTTCGAACCGGCCTTCGGCTTCCATATCCCATACGATGCAGTGTACGGCGAACAGTGCGTTCAGAGATCATTTGAGAGGATCCCTGATTAAGATCTGCAGTAATTTGATGCACTGTTGCCCTTCTGTTGTCTTGTACCAGTCTTGCCCCTCTCCGGTCTGCCCTAACATTGACTAGTCGCTGACGGCCACAATTCGCACGTTCAGACCCAGATTTTCGGCTGACAGTCCGGTCTTTAAACACTTTAACAACAGCTGCTCTTGAACATTTAACAAATTCTGCTGTTTTGCTGATACTCGCTCCATGGCTCCGAGCGCCAACAATCATCCCGCGTTCAAAGGCTGTTAAATCGCGTTGTTTCCCCGTATCTTCAGAAACAAATCACTTCTACTGTCGTGGTAACCAACCCGCTTCCCTATTTATAATGGTCTGGCCCTCTAGCAACTTCAGCGCCAAATTATAGCTAATTTGCCTACAAACGTCAGGTGGTCATAATAATCTGGCCACTCAGTGTATATAATAATCCGGCCACTCAGTGTATATAATAATCCGGCCACTCAGTGTATATAATAATCCGGCCACTCAGTGTATATAATAATCTGGCCACTCAGTGTATATAATAATCTGGCCACTCAGTGTATTACGCCATACAACATGGGAACACATAAGACCAACAGAAGTTGGCGCCTTACTGACCGAGGGGTGACCACAGGAGGGGCAATGTACATAACCGGCTTCCACCATCTTGCACGGTGGTCAGTATTTTATCCTTCCGGTGGATGTGGCAGGAGAGCCAATGAGAGTTGATGACAATCACATGATTGACAATTATAACAGAGTATATATACTGTATATTTTCCCCCTGATACAAATGTTGCAATATTTTATCAGTTATTATGACACCTCCACCTGCCCGGACTCCCCGAATCCTGCAACGTATCACACATACCTCTCTATATGATTGCACAGGGCCCCCCTCCCAGTTACTAAGGACGAGTCAGCAGCCTTGCGGGTGATGTGTAACGGCTCAGTCACAAACCGGTGGGTGGCGGGTTAACCCTTTCCTGGCTGAGAATCACACAACAGGCACCCTGCCCTCTGCTGTACATGTTAACTGGAAATACCGGCTCATTAATAAAGGAATCAGCACAGGCCGGGATCTGTGGAAAGGGAGCACACAGCACAGACTGCGCCAAGGCCGGTGTGGCAGAGCGCCCCCGGGCTTTCTATTCACGTGTCATGCTCGCATGATTCTACAGGAAGAAAATAAACGCTTGCCAAAAGAAAATTCCACCCAGCTGGGATGGTATACAATCCCTGTGATCTCATAGGGGGGATCCATCTGACTTCTGAATGTTACAGTTGTCAGGGAAACAGGAAGTGATGGGAAAGTGAGGGGATATCCCAGCACTTGGAGAGATTCACTCACTTCCTGTTGTTTCTCAAATTTCGTCCCTTCCTGAACACTGTTAACTCTGCTGTTACTCTCAACTCCCCCCCTCCCCCCCACCCAGGTCCTTTTTTTGTGGCTTACTTTCCTATTGTTACATAAACACTATTTCCGTCTCA
>NW_017306853.1:182641-184411 GCF_000935625.1 Nanorana parkeri | reverse complement strand
AATATTAAATTTTATAATATTATAAAAATAATGAATGATGTCACCCCCCGCACCCCCCTTTTGACACCACTGAGTACTGTATACAGTTCCTAAAAAATGAAGATCAGCACACAGTACAATACCTTATGATCCCGTGTTAAAGGAGAACTATGGGGTCAGGGCTTTTCCCCATAGTTCTCCTTAGGGTAACGGGAGGATACAAACTAGCGTCCTCCCGTCACCCTAAGCTCAGTATACCGCGAGCTACAGCTTTCAGCTCGCGGTATACTGAGACGCCGCAGCTGAAGCGGATGCCGACAAATATGAGTGACAGCTGGCTCAGCCTATCTAGAGGCAGAGCCAGCTGTACCCGCCCCCTCCCCCGTCCGTTCCGCCAGTCAGCGCTGGCGGATCGGAGCGGGGAGAGGGGAATCCAGCCCCTCCCCTGTCACGGCAGAGAGCCATGACAGGATCGAGAAGTGAGCGAACCCGGTATGTGTTCGCTCACCTCCCGATCTACTGAGCCGACCTGTGACAGTCTCATTGTCACAGGTTGGCTAGAACTATGAGGATGAGGGAAAAGCACTCCCCTCATAGTTCTCCTTTAAATATGTTTTCTATCTCTAATCACTACCTGAGTCCTCCTGGCACCTACACTCAAATGGCAAGACAAGGGCTACAATGGAAATTTCCGATGACGACTGGTTAAGCTGAACACAGAAACTTTAATTTAAATATATTCCTCAGTAGCCACCAATGATATAAATACACTTTGTGAAGGTATGCCGCCGGGTCCCCTCCTCTCTCCTGATACTGTTGGGCGTTCCGTCCATGACCAAGCGCCCGACTTTTTCAGAGGGGGGGCGGGGTGACACCAGAATGACTGTCAGTCATTTTGGTGTCACCCATCCAATGGTGTTACGCGGTTGCGGGCCGCACCCCCCTTGTGACGCCACTGATTACCTTGTAGATGTAGCAGTAGCATCATCAGTGTGCTGTACATAGCCTGGGTAGGGAGCAGAGCTATGGGAGGGACCTAGCAGGCCCCATCCACTGCAGATGACTACAGAAAGGGGCGTAGACAAGACCAGTACTGGACCAGTACAAGACAAAGACCCCCCCCTAAGTAGACCTATTCCAATTGTAACAGGTGTGCGATGGTGTCAGCACTGTCAAGGAAATATATGCAGAACGTCCCAGAAAGCTGTTCCGGTCTGGACCACGACTCACAGCCGATCCTCGCGCCTCTCGTTATTTGTTGCCGGGACGGCCGATCGACTTGCCTGCCTGTGATGAGTAACAAATGATCAGCCGGCGTGAGGCGGCAAATCGGCACAGCACAACGACAGCGCAGCACAGTTATTGGAAATGGAAAGACAAGCTGTCCTCTCTCCTCAGGCAAAACACATCATTACAAACACTGATTTGTTCATGACATATCCTCCCCGGGTGCCCCCGGAACAACATTTCCCTGCCTCTCCATTATCCTCGTGGCTGAACCAGGGGCGTATTTGCCGCGAGGCAAACAAGGCGTTTGCCTGGAGCGGCAGATTCGCTGAGAGCGGCACCCCGAGTTTTACTCACCTGGATGGGATGATGCGGGCGTCGGCCTGGAGAGTGGACGGCGTGTGAGTCTGTAAGGTGAGTCTGTAAGCCCGGGGGAGGGGTGCTGTCGGAGAAGCGCAGGGTCAGACCGGGGGGGGTTGCTATCGTCCGCGAAGCGGCGAGTCAGTCCGGGGGGCGAGTCAGTTCGGGGTGCTGTCGGAGAGAAGCGCAGGGTCAGTCCGGGGG
>NW_017306853.1:177433-182475 GCF_000935625.1 Nanorana parkeri | reverse complement strand
GGCAGCACCAAAGTTAAATGAACTGAACACTACAGAAGAGTCTCATTATAATGGCCTAGAAGGATTCCACAGAGATTTCAGACCTCGCGCTGCTGCTGCTGCTAAACTGTTCTGTAATTTCTGTGATTGGACTCCGTTATCCTGGCCGTACATGACTACAATTCTGTTCGAAAATGACCAGGTGCCACATGGGACATGAGCACCTGTAGTCCTTCAGGAGTCTCTACTTCTATCTATATTAACTTCTATAACATATTCTATGCCCCATTGGGGCGGCACACAGGCGTTGGCTGGAGCTCAGCTGGTGAGTATCCAGCAATGAAGTCTGGAGGCTGGTGAAGGTCAGGGCAGGCAATAAGCATAAACCAGACACAGTCCAAGGTCATGGCAGGCAGCACACAAAGCAAACTCCAGAAACAGCCCAAAGCTGAGGCAGGCAGCAGACGAAACGTAATGCAAAAGACAGTTCAAGGTCAGAACAGGCAGCAGATGAAGAGTAATCCAAAAGACAGACTGAGGTCAGGGCAGGCAGCAGATGAATCTTCATCCAAAAGACAGACGGAGGTCACGACAGGCAGCAGATGAAGCTTAATCCAAAAGACTGTCTGAGGTCAGGGCAGGCAGCAGACAAAGAGTAATCCAAAAGACAGAACAAAGTCAGGGAAGGCAGCAGATGAAACTTAATCCAAAAGACTGTCTGAGGTCACGGCAGGCAGCACACAAAGAGTAAAGTAATCCAAAAGACAGACCGAGGTCAGGGAAGGCAGCAGATGAAACTTAATCCAAAAGACAGACCAAGGTTATGGCAGGCAGCAGACAAAGCTTAATCCAAAAGACAGACCGAGGTCAGGGAAGGCAGCAGATGAAACGTAATCCAAAAGACAGACTGATGTCAGGGCAGGCAGCAGACAAAGCTTAATCCAAAAGACAGACCAAGGTCAGGGCAGGCATCAGACGAAGTGTAATGCATAAATCAGGCAAGAGGTCAGTAACGGGAGAATCCAAAGGCTAGGTAAAGCGGGCAGGGACAAGCAGGGTAAGGTGAGGGTGCAGGAGTCAAATAGCAAATGTTTTGACAAGCCCAGAGCCCAGGGCTTGTGATGCTCAAACAGTTCACAGCCAATGTGAAGGGAGAAGGCTAGGCAAATGAAGCCATCCCACTTCCTGGCAACGAGGACGCCTGCAAAGAGGGGTGCTGCCACCAGCCAAAACCAACACCTAAAACCCTAAATACAGTAGTATGAGGGAGGGGCTAATAAGATCACATGCATACAAAAACATTATTCATCTACCCTTATCATATAAGTGACATTTGCCAAGTCTTGTGTGAGTGACACAGGACCCGGAAGTGGGGGGAAATCTCCTCAATGGGGCCACCTGGTGAAACCTGATAGATTTTTTTAACCCTTCCCCGCCCTATCCAACTTGTTGGACCTTACCCGCTCCCTCCTGTCCCCAACACTCCTATTGGCCCTTCTCTATGATGGGCTGCTTTGTTGGCCAATTGGGAAATTGTGTGAGCCTGGAGGTGACAGGCAAGCTCTGCCACTAACAGGAAATGCCGGATCTTGCCCTAGCAGAAGGGAGTATGAACTTTGGGTACCTGCTGGCAGCCCTCTCTCTCTCTTTTGTTTAATAGTTACAAAGTCACTTTAACAAGAACTCTTTGGGGTTTGGGGAATTTTCTTTTCTTGCAGCCGATTGGTCGGGCGTCCTCCGCACTGTGATACAGGGCGAGTAACAGACTCTTGTGTTAGAAGTAATTTTTAGTAGGTTCTGCAGTGGAAGGGTTGACCCCTCGGGGACAGGATGACCGTCAGTCACGATGGAAGGGATCTATGAATGTTTCCTAAATAGCACGCCACAAGCCTAATCTCATCACCCCATACAAAACCGATTGATGCATTTACTCCTAGGTTATGAAATCAGATAATCCAGAAGAATTAAGCTCCCGTCATCCGCCGCACAATGACAGCCAGTCTTTGCAATCTGCTCTGTGGCTGCTTTGTTATGCTCCAACCGGATCATACGGCCTGGATGGAACTTTAAATTGGCTGTTTGAGCATTCAGAGTTATGTAACAGGCGGCCTGTAGGCTGTGTGGCCTATGTAAAGAAAACAAAAAGGTTTACATGGGGTCTGTATGCAAAAGGACGACAACGCCCATTTTTTGTTTCCTGGTTTTAATCATTATACACCTTTTTGAAAAGCTTACTTAAAATTTTTGTCTGTTGATTAATTCTTCGCCATCCCTAGATAAATGTCCTCCCAGCATGGTGCACGGTGATCAGGATAAGGAGGGTGGTGCACGCTAACAGGATGGGAAGGGAATGCAGGGGAATATGCTTTTTCGTCATCTCCCCACCCAGCGCTGACTGGCATCCCACTCAGCTCCTGGGCAGTGACATCAGTGGTTGGCAGGAGCTGGGCGGGACGCCAGTCAGAGTATCCCGCTCAGCTCCTGCCAGCCACTAATGTCACTGGTTGCCGGCCAGAGTGTCCCGCTCAGCTCCTGCTCAGCTCCTTCGTTTTAGGGCGGGAGGGGGTGTGTCGCAGTGCGTTGAATTCAATGCAATTGCCCGCACCGGAAATGCGTGACACACCAATGCCTGCGTTCCGGAACAGTACGGTCAGAAAAAATTGTCCATGCAGCATTTTTTCTGACCGCACCTGACCAAAATGCAGACACTAATGTGCCACGCGTTTCGGTGCAGGCGATCGTACTGCGGCCGGAGGGCATGGCTCCCACCCCAAAACATAGTGAGCCGGCTTAAATGCGATCCAGTGCGTTCCGCCCCCAATCGGGCCGGAACGCTGTGGGGCTGGTGAGAACTAGCCCTTAAAGTGGCTGCACTTGCTGGGGACCTAGACAGAAAATGACTAGTTAACACTTGCAGTATGGGGGGTAGTCCCACTGCAACTTCTGCAAGGGTTAATAAATGTTTTCTCTCGAGATCTTATTTAAAGCATATCAAAATTATACTTCCTATTGGTAAGTGTCATCTTAGTTTAGACAACGTTTTCCTTTTTTGTATAGATAAGTCTCTTCAAGCTGTCATAGTATGTGAAAGTGGCTCAGTGGTTAGCACTGCTGCCCCGCAGCGTAGGGGTTCTTGGTACAAATCCAATGGAGTTTGCATGTTCTCTCTGTGCTTATGTGGGCTTCCTCCCACCCTCCAACGACATGCTTGTAGGTTAATTGGCTCCTGTCTAAACTGAGCCTAGCATGTATGTAGGTGAGATAGGGTCCTTAGATTGTAAGCTCCATGGGGGCAGGGACTGATGTGAACATACAGTATGTAACAGCAGGAAACAGCGACACCGGCACTCCAATGTTGGCTTAAATGCAAAGTCTTTTATTGAAGAGAAACACTACGTCACAAAGTTGCGACGACCGTTTCGGGGTCACACAGGATCCCCTTCTTCAAGCAATGACAATATGACATGTGATCACGTGTCATTGCTTGAAGAAGGGGATCCTGTGTGACCCCGAAACGGTTTGCATTTAAGTCAACATTGGAGTGCCGGTGTCCCTGTTTCCTGCTGTTACATGACGGTTGCCGTCCGTCGACTACCGCAGCACCCAGATCTTTTTCCATTGGAGACAAGCGGTCAGGAGTGCGATGGGTTTATGGATCTACTCATACAGTATGTAAAGCGCTGTAATAAAAATATTTCCCTTCGCGATGCTCTGACCTGCAACGAAAGGTTCATGAAAACAGCACAAAATACAACTTGTTCCCGTTCCAATATTATTTAATTACCGCGCATCAGACGATCCGACAAATGACATTTTCTCTCCCCGCGTCATTTTTCACGTCGTAACAAGCTTTGATTTCTTTCTCGCGCAACAGATGATATAAAACAAATATCAATTAAATTTCGCCGCGCTTCCTCCGTCCGATGACTCCGGCTTACATAAATTGTTTTCGAAATAAAAGAAAGAAAAAGGGCCGCTGGCATAATTGGTGCCTCCTACGGCGTGACGGGTTATCTAACTTATAGAGAGCAAAAATATATTACATAACAAGGGGGCTTGTTGGGAAACGGCAATCATTTTGAGAAAAATAGCGCTCCGTTCACAAAAGTCCCTTTGTTTCCGTGTCCTGGGCTGAGTGCAAAAATGATCTCGATGCGTGTCGGCTCAGAATAGAGGAAAACCGGCATCTTTCATCCTCTGGACAATGATGCCACATGTACGGAGGTTTAGGGTCGGAATGAACGTTGCTTTTCAGAACTAAAGTGGGCATTTATTAAGGGCTAAGTTCATGTTTCTGACCACGTCTCACATTATGTTCATGAAGCATGGTCAGATCACGGACCCCCATTGCAGACCTCCATAACAGACCCCCGTTGCAGATCTCCATAACAGACCCCCCATTGCAGATCCCCCATTGCAGACCTCCATAACAGACCCCCATTGCAGACCTCCATAGCAGACCCCCATTGCAGATCCCCCATTGCAGACCTCCATAAAAAAAAACCCATTGCAGACCTCCATAAAAAAAACCCATTGCAGACCTCCATAGCAGACCCCCACTGCATATCCCCCATTGCAGACCTCCATAACAGACCTCCATAACAGACCCCCATTGCAGACCCCCATTGCAGACCTCCATAGCAGACCCCCATTGCAGACCTCCATGGCAGACCCCCATTGCAGACCCCCATTGCAGACCTCCATAACAGACCTCCATTGCAGACCTCCATTGTAGACCCCCATTGCAGACCTCCATTGCAGAACCCCATAAAAAAACCCATTGCAGACCTCCATTGCAGACCTCCATAGCAGACCCCCATTGCAGACCCCCATTGCAGACCTCCATAGCAGACCCCCATTGCAGACCTCCATGGCAGACCCCCATTGCAGACCCCCATTGCAGACCTCCATAACAGACCTCCATTGCAGACCTCCATTGTAGACCCCCATTGCAGACCTCCATTGCAGAACCCCATAAAAAAACCCATTGCAGACCTCCATTGCAGACCTCCATAGCAGACCCCCATTGCATATCCCCCATGGCAGCACTCCATCACCACCCT
>NW_017306853.1:172326-177316 GCF_000935625.1 Nanorana parkeri | reverse complement strand
CTGCAGAGCCCACCATAGAGATTCTATGGTGGGCTCTGCAGGGTCACCCTCAGGTGGGATCTCGAGTGGGCTCTGCAAGGGGTGTAACTAGAAATCACGGGGCCCCATACAAAATTTTGCTATGGGGCCCTGTGATTTCTAGTTACGCCCCTGACAGAACCCGAAATAATCACCTCCAAATCTCTGCGGGAGACCCGAGAATCCAAGTGTGACAAACAGGAAGCTTTGCGCCCGACAAGCTGTTACACAATTTGCTTCTTCGTGGCGGAGCAACGCGAAGTGAAAGTGATGCCATTACAAAATGACGAGACGCGGGGGAGTTCGTGTCTTTCCACTTTATTGAAACAATTTGCTGTGTTAACAAGTTGCGGAATTCCCTGTCATTGTATCATAATGCTTCCCCTGCCCCCGCACAATAACTCACAGGTCTCACCAATCACGTGTTAGAGAGAGGTTCTAGTAAGATTTACATATATGCTACACCAAGACATGGCTGTGTACTGTAACCTTTAGGAGTCTCTGACCATCTCCTGTAGCATGCCCTGAGTCTCTGACCATCTCCTATAGTATGTCTGCAATCTCTGACAATCCCGTGTAGCATGCCCTGAGTCTTTGACCATCTCCTATAGTATGTCTACAGTCTATGACCATCTCCTATAGTTTGTCTGCAGTCTCTGACCATCTCCTGTAGCATATCTGCAGTCTTTTACAATCCCTTGTAGCATGCCCTTAGTCTCTGACCATCTCCTATAGTATCTCTGCAGCCTCTGACCATCTCCTGTAGTATGTCTGCAGTCTCTGACCATCTCCTGTAGCATATCTGCAGTCTTTTACAATCCCTTGTAGCATGCCCTTAGTCTCTGACCATCTCCTATAGTATGTTTGCAGTCTCTGACCATCTCCTGTAGCATGTCTACAGTCTCTGACAATCCCCTGTAGTATGTCTGCAGTCACTGACAATCCTTGGAACATGTCCTGATTCTCTGACAGTCTCCAGTAGCAAGTCTGTTGTCTATGACAATCCCTTGCAGCATGCCCTGAGTCTGTGACAATCCCTTGTACAAAGTCTTGAGTCTCTGACAATCTCCTATAGCATGTCAGCCATCTGCGACAATCCCTTGTAGCATGCTCTGAGTCTCTGACAATACCACGTGGCATGCCCTGAGTCTCTTGATAATCTCCTATAGCATATCTGCAGTCTCTAACAATCCCTTGCCTCATGTCCTCAGTCTCTGGCCATCTTCTACTCTCTCTGCTGCCCCAAGGCCAGGCTCCTCAATGCACCCCACCCAATCTTCTATTCAGCTGAAAGTGTAGCTATGGGCAAAATATAAAAAATGACATGTATGATGCAGCCTGCCAGTACATAGGATAGAAAGCGAGGGGAAATATAAATGTCCCCCCCCCCCCCCTCATGGAGAATGGCAGACCTGCAGGCTGCATACAAGTGATCTCGGGGGCTTCCCCGCTGTACATTTAGCCCAGCTTGCCCAAAGCAGGGCTAAATGTAGAAAACAATTACCCGCCCGGAACTGCATGCCCCGGGCATCGGGAGATAGGAATTCCACACCCCTGCTGCCCCAAGGCCGGGCCTTGGTTGGCCTTGTGGGAAATCCGGCCCTGCCTGTAACACATCTCTAACAGTTTGTTTTTTTAGCATTACCTTCACTGAATATTATTTGCGGCCCTTTGGTGATATCAGGGGCCACAATCGAGGTCCCCTATATCAAGCAAGCTGGCCCCCGCTGCCTTAGATGGCGGGGTGTGCGGTATATAGGCGTGTCCTTTGCCCGCATCCTCAGTGCTTATTATGTCCCCTTTTGGTCATCTGAGAAATGAAGGCCGCGGGAATCTGTGACTAATAGGAGGAAGTACCCCGGTATTTCCACGTTACATCACACTGCAGATTCTACCAGAGGACAGAGCCGAGGGGAGACGAGGGGAACGTAGATCTGAGTCACCCGTTCCTGTAATTCCCCGGAATCCCAGACTCAGATACTCAGTAGACGGGCCGGGCTTTTCCCTGGAATCAGGAAACTCGCTGTGCTTGGGAATCGGCGCTTATTGTGATGAGCGTGACAAGTAACGAGGACGTCGGGGGGGGCTAATCGTGTTTCCTCTTCCTGTAACGACTCTAATTTCCTCATTCGCAGTCTCCGTGTCCTCTATAGACGCGCGCATTTGACAACCGTCCTCCATTTAGAGGAACCGGCCGTGGTTTGGGGGAGGATGTTGGTAACTTTTTCTGTCCCGTCTTTTATTTCGTTATCATTTACAGAACGCCTTTCCCCCCCCGAATGGATCACCCGGCGGACTCTGTGCATGACCGAAGGTCCCCACACACCTTGCGATAATCGTACGATAATGGCGGGAAATCCCGCGATCGTGCGATTATCGTAAGGTGTGTGGAAGCCGTGCGACCTCTACTACTGTAAGGTTGCACGACTTTTAACTTACGAACATGTTCGAAAACCCGCCGAGCATCGTACGATGTTCGGCGGGTGTGTGGCATGTCCGTACGATAAAAGCCGGACGGGCCGTAAGCGCACACTGCCCGTTCATCGTAAAGCCCTCCCCTCAGGGGGCGTGGCTTGCGATCATCGCAAGTACGATCATCGCAATCTGCCTGTCCAACATGGGCAGATCGTACGTTTTTTTAAGTACCTTACAACCATCGCAAGACAAAAGTCTTACGATGGTTGTAAGGTGTGTGCCCAGCCTAAGCCTCGCTCCACTGCTACATTGTTATCTGGTTTAAAGGGTAATTCCGCTTTCCCAGGTGAATTTTGGGAAAATGGAGTTACCCCTTCTTAACCTAGGCTCCCTCTTCCCCTTCCTGCTATACTTACCTTCGGGCGAACGCTCCTTCCCCTCCACTGGTACTGGGTGTACTACCCGTAACCCGTACTGCACTCTGGATTTTGAATTTTCGATTGCAAATGGCAAGCACTCATTGGCCAGCGCGGCCTTGTGTCATTGTCACAGGTCGGCTAGAACTATGAGGGGAGTGAAAAGCACCCCCCCTCATACTTCTCCTTTAAGAAAGAAAACCTTCTCATTGGTCAGTACGGTCAGAAGAGCTTCTCGCGGTCAAAATGAAACAAATGAAAAACGTTTCCATTCGTTTCATCAAAATAAACACATTTTTCTGCTGTTTCGGATTTAGAGACGAGCCTCCGAAACCGAAACCGCACACTGAAAATGCAACACGAGCGGCGGCCATATCAGCGCGCGTGTTCTGCGCTTGCACGCCGCCATCTTTAAGTGTATCTTGGTAAACAGTGTATACCAAGACATACTCAAAGATGGCGGCGTGACTGCGCAGAGCGCGCCGGCAGCTGATTTGGCCACTGCCCGTTCAGCGTGTGACGTCACGCTGAAAATGCAGAATGAGTGGCGGCCATGCCGGTCGTCAATGATGTCAGCACAAGCCTCCCACCCTTTTGCGTCCAGCTTCAGGCGGAGAACACCCCGGCCCGCAGCTGATTGAGCCGGTGGACCTATCTCCCTTCTAGGTTTGGACCAGGTTAGATCCAAACCTGAGCTAATCCCTATGTAGTATACAAGATTTATATGGTCCCCTCCTCTCTCCTGACACTGTTGGGCTCTCGGTCCATTGAGTGCCCGACTTTTTAGAGGGGGTGACACTAAAATGACTGTCAGTCATTTGGTGTCACCCCTTCAATCATGTCACCCGGGTGCGGGCTGCACCCCCCTTGTGACGCCACTGACCCCGACCTCAGCCCCCAACCCCACTCCCCCATACCCATCAAGAGGCACTGATATGCAAAAGTCTCACAACCCCACAACCCCGTGCCCCGTCCGGGTCTGAGGATCACATCAGTTACAATGTTTCTGGTTCTGATCGTCATGTAATGATCAGCCAATGAAAATGGTCAGAATCCCATGTACACATCGGCAATCTGGACCCGCCTACATACATACGTAGGTACATACATACATACATGTTTCTGCGTCTAGACCACATGATGGAAACATTGTTATACTCTGTCATTGCAATAGCTGCAAATGTCACCTCTCCGGGAAGCGGTAGGTGTGTGAGTGGGAACGGCCGGCTGATTCATGTGGTCCGTACAACGGAAGTGAAAATGTGCAGACAGGAGGCTGGTGATATTGTGACTACAAAAAGTCCCAGATGGCCCATCACAGGGGAACCCGTCACCTTCTAATAAGCGGACGCATTGTTCCATGTTCAGTCATGTGTCAGTGTGACTTCGAGGTATTTGTTTCCTCTCACACAACACATTGAAAATGCAGCTTTTCTCTCCAGAAGGACGGAGCCACCTTTGTTCAGGCATCATCCATGGTCAACCACCTACTTCCTGGACTGAGATGTGGGCTCAGAGGTGACACAGTCAAGTTAATCCCGGTGACTGCAGTGACTTTTTGTTCACAAATGTTTGAAACAGAGTCCGTTCCTGCTGCAGCCTCTCACCTTGTGCTTTGCTACAAAGTTATAATGTTGCAGTCTGATCACTAATGATTCCTCCTGCCTGCAGCAGACTGATCACTGGGGGGAGAGCAGACAGATATAAAATGATTGTCTCCTAAGCCTGCTTATGGCTAGATTGGGAAATGGCTGCATGTCAGTACCGGTCCCCCTGACTCAATACAACTTTCCCAGCTGCATGGAGTGTAATCCACATGCATGATTTCTCTCATTGAGCCCTGATGAAGGGTGTGTGTTTTGGACCCCCGAAAGGCATTGGCAACCCTACTTGAATGCCCCCCCGATCCTAATGGAGTCAGGTTGTATGTGGACTATTTCATTGGTGGGCTGCGTCACTTTTTTTGACCGCCTGTTGCTCAGGTAATTGCCCGTCGCCACCATTTGGGGTGCCATTAATAAGTGATTGTGCCGCAAGTGCACCATGTTGCATGAGCACGTGCCAGTGCACACGCTTCGGCATGCATTCACACACACACACACACACGTGCGGGGCTTAAAGTGAACCTGTGCTTAGTCCAT
>NW_017306853.1:164190-172249 GCF_000935625.1 Nanorana parkeri | reverse complement strand
ATCTCTCCTGTCCCCAGCCGCCTCTTCCTGCGGCGTGCCTCCATTACACGGCCGTGGCGTCCACTTGCGATGGTTCGGGATATTGTCTCTTATCACAGATGCCATTTTTCGGCTGAATTGTTTGCGAGTCATTATAATAAGACGTGTGAGAACATTGCCATCTCCGGCAGAGTAGCCGAGCAGCCGCTGCAAGGGATAAACAATATTTCGGTGGAGGTGGTAAACCTTTTTGTATGTCATGCTGGAGACTGCCGGTTAGTTAGTGGGCCACGGGGGGGGGGGGCTTAGCAGCGCAGCGATAAAAGCGAAGCCCGATGACTCATCCGCGGCTGTGCTATTAGTCATTGCAGGATGTGCAGGAGATATGATTCTACCCGCGGTCACTACGCCCGGGAATAGTACGCCAGGTGAGAGATACAGACCTGTGATGTACAGGGGGGAATATAGAGGGCCCACCTGTAAATTTGGGCACAAAGTCCCAACTTTTAGGGCTGAATCACACCGTTGCGATAAGGTGCGTTGCTTTGCATTACCGCAATGAGCGTTAAAGCCGAACTCCGGGATCAGCAGATATTGTCTTCATACCAGAGCCATGTGTATTCTTCCTGTACCTTGGTGAGCTTTGTGTATTTCTTCCAGATCTGTGCACTAATCCAGTGTGACAATTGAAGCTTCCTTAATAAAGACCGGTCACTGCTGTGCTCTCTCCTTGTGCAGGGTGACTGGTCTTGTCTCCGCCCCTCCTGTAATAAAGACCACTCACTGCTGCTCACTCTCCTTGAGCAGAGTGACTGGTCTTGTCTCCGCCCCCTGTTGTAATAAAGACCGGTCGCTGCTGCTCTCTTGCTTGTGCAGGGTGACTGGTCTTGTCTCCGCCCCCTGTTGTAATAAAGACCGGTCGCTGCTGCTCTCTTGCTTGTGCAGGGTGACTGGTCTTGTCTCCGCCCACTCCTGTAATAAATACCAGCCACTTCTGCTCTCTCTCCATGTGCGGCGTGATTGGTCTTGTCTCCGCCCACTCCTGTAGTTTACAGTAATGGGTGTGGCCTGCTGGGTCCCTCCCACTGCTCTCTGCACAAGCTATGTGCAGTGCAGTGATGACGTCGCTGCTACTTTTACAAGGTGATATCTGGGTTGGTAAAGGTGTTTGGTGCACACAAAGTGGATTTATATCCTGTGTGGCCATTGAGGGATATATGAAAGTTTTGTGTCTGAGGTTCACCTTTAAGGCACGTTATGTGCATTCATTTTAAATGATCACAACTGATTGCCTCTTTGTGCTACTTTTCCTTCTCCTAGTCTGAGCACAGCAGTGCAGGGATTGCAAGAGGCTGATATCAAGGTATCAAGGTACATACACCCTGGTCCGTACATACATGAAGCAGCACACTGAGTTGCCAACTTCTCGTGAGAGCGAAGCAAAACAGGACATATCCCTCAATTTTCCATTACCTCTAGGTATGCATGTTAGATAGAGGCCTTAGACTGTAAGCTCCTTGAGGGTAGGGACTGATTGTCGGTGCTATATAAATATCTGTAATAATAAAATAAAATGCTCCATGTTCCTTTTTCGGGTTCATTCCTGTGTGTTGGCAGCCCATTCAAAGACAACGCGTGTGCTAATGTACAGGAATGGAGAAGAGTGAATTCATCTTAAAGGAGGGGTTAAGGCTTTTCCCCATAGTTCTCCTAAGGGTAACAGGAGGACACAAACTAGCGTCCTCCATCACCCTAAGCTCAGTATATAGAGAGCTGTAGCTCTCTATATACTATCTCTCCGCAGCTGAAGCGGATCCTGACAAGTATGCAGGGATCCGCCCAGCTGCGTGACTGACAGCTGGCTCCGCCTATCTAGAGGCAGAGCCAGCTGTACCCGCCCCCTCCCCCGTCCGTTCTGCCAGTCAGCGCTGGCAGATCGGAGCGGGGAGGGGGGAATCCAGCCCCTCCCCTGTCACGGCAGAGAGCCGTGACAGGATCGAGAGGTGAGCGAACGCCGGTATGTGTTCCCTCACTTCCCGATCTACTGAGCCGACCTGTGACAGTCTCATTGTCACAGGTTGGCTAGAACTATGAGGATGAGTGAAAAGCCCCTCCCCCTCATAGTTCTCCTTTAAGGGTATTTCCACGCTTCAGTATTCCATTATATGGAGTGACATAGTGACATGGGGGTCTGGTGGTGCCAGTTGTAGCATCTCCTGAGATGCTACAACTGGCATTACAACCGGATTAAAAATATTTTTTTCTTTGTTACGTTGTAACAAAAAAAGTAAACAGTGAAATGCAAATAAAAAACATTCAGCAAAATAACATTTGTCTTGAAATTCAATATTGAAAACTGGGGATGATGATCTCCAGGGACGAGTCTCCAAAAGCCCGGAGAGCCGAGGAGAAAGTGAGAGTTGTACTTCTGCGGAAGGAACAATGGCAGCTGTGTGCTGGGGAAATGTTCTATTCTATACTTCCATGGCGTGCAAAGATTTGTTCATCCACAAAGAGCGACAGCCGACAGAGACCGCCATCGCCTAAAACTGTAATGGTCATGTGCAGATTCAATACACCAACCACCCCCCTCCCCCAGTGACTTTACAGTGAATGAAGATGCAGCAGACTGATGCATTCATCTCTCTGTGAATCCAATCTCTCCTTCCATTACTATATTCCTTGTTGGCACCAGTGGCTTAACAATAGCCATAGCAGTCCATGCAGCTGCTATGGGGCCTGAGAGGGGAAGGGGGCCCTATTAAGGCTTGCAGAAGTTGCTATTGACTCTGACATCAGATGTACAGGGGGAGGCTGTGCAGGCAGCCATGCTACCTGACTTTAATATTATTGATGGTAGGGAGGTTGCTGGGGGGCCCATCAACATTTTGCTATGTTGGGCGGGTGTCAGTCTGGAGGAGTGGGCGTTCCTAGACAGAGAAGCTCACAGTGTGCAGTGAAGAGGAAGTGTGCAGAGGAAGCAATTTCAGTCCAGGAGAGAAGCCGGTACCACTGTGCAACACTGAAGGGAAGGACGGCGGTCAGATAGAAGACTGAAGGGAAGGACGGAGGTCAGATAGAAGACTGAAGGGAAGGACGGAGGTCAGATAGAAGACTGAAGGGAAGGACGGAGGTCAGATAGAAGACTGAAGGGAAGGACGGAGGTGAGATAGAAGACTGAAGGGGGGGACGGAGGTCAGATAGAAGACTGAAGGGAAGGACGGAGGTCAGATAGAAGACTGAAGGGAAGGACGGAGGTCAGATAGAGGACTGAAGGGAAGGACGGAGGGCAGATAGAAGACTGAAGGGAAGGACGGAGGTCAGATAGAAGACTGAAGGGAAGGACGGAGGTCAGATAGAAGACTGAAGGGAAGGACGGAGGTCAGATAGAAGACTGAAGGGAAGGACGGAGGTCAGATAGAAGACTGAAGGGAAGGACGGAGGTCAAATAGAAGACCGAAGGGAAGGCCGGAGTTCAGATAGAAGACTGAAGGGAAGGACGGAGGTCAGATATAAGACTGAAGGGGAGGACGGAGGTCAGATATAAGACTGAAGAGGAGGCCGGTGGTCAGATAGAAGACTGAAGGGGAGGACAGAGGTCAGATAGAAGACTGAGGGGAAGGACGGAGGTCAGATATAAGACTGAAGGAGAGGACGGGGGTCAGATAGAAGACTGAAAGGAAGGATGGAGGTCAGATAGAAGACCGAAGGGAAGGCCGGAGGTCAGCGTTAATGATGTCTTAATGAATACAGAGCCGCCGCACTCATTTGAGTCTTTAACATCTGTCCGCAGTTCCGCTTTAACCACTTTCTGGCTGTCGCCTCGCTCGCACCGCGTATTTTCTGGCTGGATAGCGATCTCTGCATCACAGTAATTATTAGTTCATGGAAAGTGAAGTCGATAAAAGGAATAGATGAATAAAACATGAAGTGGAACGCTGGGTGGCGGAAACGTGGAATTAAAACAAAAGCAAATTATCCCCTTGCTCAGCTGAATCCCGAAGGAGGGGGAAAAAAACCACAAAAATTACACCAACATTTGTCCGTTGCTCTTTAATTGCCGACACAAAAACGTCCCGCCGATCACAAAGGGGAACGCACGCATCAGGAAATCCAGAAGTCAGTTTATTCCACAGTAAAAGGGGAACTACGCTGCGTATAGCATGCGGGGGCTGGTATAGCAGTAATTATGATGCAGCGCTATTTACTAGAGAGTATTAATAGATGCTACCCACACAGGGCTGGGGTGGGGGGTGTCTTTGTGCTTCACAGGAAATCCAAGAGGGCCCGACAGGAAGTGGGCAGCCGAATTTTACGCCTCATCAACCTGAGATACACGCAGAGCCCTTCAGTCGGCTTTATCAACTCGGTGGCTCCGGTCCAAGAACACTATTATGACTTTAGTTATTTCTTTATGCCTGTGTAGGGAATATCCATTCGCGGCGGCAGCGGCGCTCGTGGGTTGGTGATAAACGGCGGGGGTCATCCCGGTCGAACCCCCACTGATCAGATGTATTGTGTGTCTGAAAGAGCTTTGGCCTCATTTGGCTTGGAGCAGGTCTGGTCTCGGAAAACGAAAGCAATTGTTTCCAAAATATTTCCAGAGAGTCTTTGCCGCTGTATCTAACGGAGAACTGCTGGCGAGATGCAGAATTTAGGAGTAATTGGGGAAAAAGTAAAAAGATGCCTAAATTCTATGTAAATCCAATTACATGAAATGGACGTTTTAGAGCGGACCTACCATGGCGAAAGGGAAGGTCTGGTTCTTGCCATTTCCCCAACACAAATGGAAGTAAAAAGCAATTGTAAACAATCAGAAGGGGAGAGCAGATTCACAGAGACATGAATGTATCCGTCTACTGCTTTTCCATTCACTGTACAGTCACTGGAGGGGAGGGGTCCGTTGCAGTGTTAGGCAATGGTGGTCTCTGTTGCTCTTTCTGGAAGAATAAATCTTTGCATGCCATGGACACAATATTTCCCGCCAAAATACTTACCTCAGCCCTGGTAAGTATTGTATTGTCATCATTGACATCATCACTGGTGAGGACCTCCCATGATATATGAGTGATAACCCAGTAACATCATCGCTGGTGATGACCTCCCATGATATATGAGCGATAACCCAATGACATCATCGCTAGTCTTGACCTCCCATGATATATGAGTGATAACCCAGTGACATCATCGCTGGTCTTGACCTCCCATGATATATGAGTGATAACCCAGTGACATCATCACTGATGAGGACCTCCCATGATATATGAGTGATAACCCAGTGACATCATCGCTAGTGATGACCTCCCATTATATTTTAGTAATGACCCAATGACATCATCACTGGTGATGACCTTCCATGATATATGAGTGATAGCCCAGTGACCTCATCGCTGGTGAGGACCTCCCATGATATATGAGTGATAACCCAGTGACATCATCAATGGTGAGGACCTCCCATGATATATGAGTGATAACCCAGTGACATCATCAATGGTGAGGACCTTCCATGATATATGAGTGATAACCCAGTGACATCATCGCTGGTGATGACCTCCCATGATATATGAGTGATAACCCAGTGACATCATCGCTAGTGATGACCTCCCATTATATTTTAGTAATGACCCAATGACATCATCACTGGTGATGACCTTCCATGATATATGAGTGATAGCCCAGTGACCTCATCGCTGGTGAGGACCTCCCATGATATATGAGTGATGACCCAATGACATCATCACTGGTGATGACCTCCCATGATATATGAGTGATAACCCAGTGACATCATCACTGGTGAGGACCTCCCATGATATATGAGTGATAACCCAGTGACATCATCAATGGTGAGGACCTCCCATGATATATGAGTGATAACCCAGTGACATCATCAATGGTGAGGACCTTCCATGATATATGAATGATAACCCAGTGACATCATCACTGGTGAGGACCTCTCATGATATATGAGTGATAACCCAGTGACATCATCGCTAGTGATGACCTCCCATTATATTTGAGTAATGACCCAATGACATCATCACTGGTGATGACCTTCCATGATATATGAGTGATAACCCAGTGACATCATCAATGGTGAGGACCTTCCATGATATATGAGTGATAACCCAGTGACATCATCAATGGTGAGGACCTTCCATGATATATGAATGATAACCCAGTGACATCATCACTGGTGAGGACCTCTCATGATATATGAGTGATAACCCAGTGACATCATCGCTAGTGATGACCTCCCATTATATTTTAGTAATGACCCAATGACATCATCACTGGTGATGACCTTCCATGATATATGAGTGATAACCCAGTGACATCATCAATGGTGAGGACCTTCCATGATATATGAGTGATAACCCAGTGACATCATCAATGGTGAGGACCTTCCATGATATATGAGTGATAACCCAGTGACATCATCAATGGTGAGGACCTTCCATGATATATGAGTGATAACCCAGTGACATCATCAATGGTGAGGACCTTCCATGATATATGAGTGATAACCCAGTGACATCATCAATGGTGAGGACCTTCCATGATATATGAGTGATAACCCAGTGACATCATCACTGGTGATGACCTCCCATGATATATAACCCAGTGACATCATCAATGGTGAGGACCTTCTATGATATATGAGTGATAACCCAGTGACATCATCAATGGTGAGGACCTTCCATGATATATGAATGATAACCCAGTGACATCATCACTGGTGAGGACCTCCCATGATATATGAGTGATAACCCAGTGACACCTTCACTAGTGATGATCTCTCATGATATATGAGTGACATCATCACCCAGAGCTGTATAAATCTCAGAACTGAATGGACAGAAGTACAAAGTCATTGTAACAGTTCCTTTATATGTATATCATCTGTGTATTCAGATCCTGGCATCAAGCAAGACAAAACCAAACATTGGTTGTGTCCAGGCATTTCAGCATCCTCTGAGTTGCTTTTTCCATGCATGCAATCAGCAGCCGCAGGTCAGATCGCAGCAATTCATTGTATGCTGGTAAGAGGAAAATAACATCTCCGCCAATACTTATCAGAATATGACATGTGGCTACAGAATACGACTGTGGCGAAAAACTAGATCCCTGCAAGACTTCACCCTGTACAAAGCTGCCCTCCTAAAATATAACTCCTCCCTCCGTGCTGCCAAACAGACTTATTTTGTCACTCTCATTAACGAACTCTCATCCAGACCTCGTCAACTCTTTTCTACCTTCAAGTCTCAACTATGTCCTCCACCACCACCCACTAACTCAATCACTGCCCAGGACATTGCCATTCACTTCAAAAACAAAATAAATACAATTCGGGATCAGATCGCCACTGTGCAGTCATCTTCCCCTATTCATGTGCCAGACCCTCCATCACACTTGTTACTCTCCTCTTTTGACCCCGTCACCACAGAGGAGGTTACAAAGCTTCTCTCTGACACCCACCTGACCACTTGCCCCCTGGACCCTGTTCCTTCACCGCTACTTCGGTCACCTTCATACTCTATCCTACACTCTCTTACTCACATTTTCAATCTCTCACTCTCTACTGGAATCTTTCCCTCCCCTCTGAAGCATGCCCTGATCACCCCAATACCCAAAAAACCCTCAATGGACCTTACCGACCTCAATAATTTCAGACCAATCTCCTTACTCCCATTCACCTCCAAACTCCTAGAACGCCTCATCTACAGCCGCCTAAGTCGCCACCTCGCTGATCACAACCTTCTTGACCCCTTACAATCTGGCTTTCGCCCCCAACACTCCACTGAAACCGCCCCCTAAAACTCACTAATGACCTACTTACTGCTAAAAACAAAGGCCACTATTCCCTACTCTTGCTATTAGATCTTTCTGCTGCTTTTGACACTGTTGACCACCTGCTCCTCCTCAAAAAACTCCAGTCACTTGGACTACAAGACTCTGCTCTCTTGTGGTTCTCCTCCTACCTATCTAAGCGCTCCTTTAGCGTCACCTACAATTCTAAATCCTCCCCTCCTCTTCCTCTTTCTGTAGGGGTCCCCCAAGGCTCTGTCCTTGGACCGCTTCT
>NW_017306853.1:158437-163641 GCF_000935625.1 Nanorana parkeri | reverse complement strand
ACCCCCCTTTGCCAATCCCTGCACTGGCTTCCAATAGCCCAAAGGATAAAATTCAAAATATTAACAATCAGTTACAAAGCCATCCACAACTCCGCCCCCGGATATATCTCAAACCTGGTCTCTAAGTAGCACCCTAACCGTCGGCTCCGCTCTTCCCAAGACCTCCTGCTTTCCAGCTCCCTTGTCAACTCCTCCCATGCTCACCTCCAGGACTTCTCTAGAGTCTCTCCCATCCTCTGGAATTCTTTACCCCAACCTGTCCGTCTGTCGCCCACCTTGACTGCCTTTAGGCGTTCCCTAAAGACTCATCTCTTCAGGGAAACCTATCCCTCCTCAACCTAACCGCTCGACCATCACGTTCTCAAACAATTCATCCCCACGCAGCTCCCTCCTCATGTATCACTTACCCCTCCCTTTTAGATTGTAAGCCCTCAGGGACAGGGCCCTCCTTACCATCTTGTCTTGAATTGTATTGTGATTGAAATGTCTGCCCTATATTGTAAAGCGCTGCGCAAACTGTTGGCGCTATAGAAATCCTGTATAATAATAATAATAATGACATCCTAATGAAAACTAACCTGCTACACTAGTGACACCTAGTGGACACAACAAGGATGTGCATTTAAAGAGTCTAAACTCAGTTGTCACCTCATCTCAGTGAAGGAAGAAAAAATTCCCTTTTGCACAATTCCCTCCCTCCACCTCATATATAATTTTCAATAAAAAAAACAACAACAATTGTTTATCTATAACTCTGGTCACGTGACATGCGGTATCCCAGGTCTTCTCTCTTCTGGTCCGTAGTGTGGGAGGGTCACTTCCCAGTGACCATAGTGGTTCCCATTGGCTGATGGAAGAGTCAATCACCAAGTCCCCAGCTAGACTTCATGACGAGGGGCTGTCACATGAGCTGAGCAGCGGAGAGCATGGAGAGGAGCGTCTGGTCACCAGCAGAGGTGTCACAAGGGGGGGTGTGACTTGCATCAGGTGACACCATCAGAGGAGGGTGACACCAAGATGACTGACAGTCCGCTGAAATGTCGGGCACATGGTCATGGACCGAAAACCCAACAGCTGCACGAGAGAGGAAGGGACCCGGCGGCATACCTGATCCCACCAGATGAACGTCCTCTCCTCTCTTTGCCGGAGTCCATCACCGAGATGGACGCAGGCAGTGAAGTACACGTGACATCTTTACGCGCGTACGTAATTATATCACGTGTATACGCAATGACAGGGGCACCGGCTGATGCCCAGCCTGGTGATGCCGCTGGCCATCAGTCGCCACTGGGGATCAAATGACAGAATATTCAGAGGCTGGGGGGGGTGCGGGTGAGATTTTTAGAGGAGCTGTGGGCAAATAACGGGGTACAGCCCTCCCCTTCTGTACTGGGCCCCATCGGTTCAGCAGGTTGGAAGCCGCCACCCGCTGCTGCTTTAGAGCTCTCTCATCCCTAATGGGAGCTGGCTTCATGCTGCAGTCAATCTCCCCTCCGATCTCTGCTGCTCTCCCCTGTCCGTATCAGCAGAGGCAGCAGGGATCAGAGGTGACACAGACTCAATACACCGCCAGTGCCCAGTGGGGAGGAGAGACCAGTGGCACCAGAGTCAGGATTCTGAGCGGGGTTGTCAGGATGTAGAGCGGGGAGGTGACGGGCAGAGCTTCAGGGTGGTCCATGGGGTAGGGGGGGCGCAATACTTGCCTTGCCCCGGGTGCTGGCAACCCACTCTACACCACTGCAGGGGTAATAGCAGTGATCTCTACTAGCCTCAGGTAACTTCCCCTCCAGTCTCTCACTGTCCTCTGCAGCATATCTCCAGCCCAGCCTTTCTCAACCAGGACGCCATGGCACAGTGGGGTGCCCGTTGGCTTCCTCAGGGGTGCCTCGAAAGTTGGTGATAGTACCCTGTTTCCCCGAAAATAAGACCTACCCCGAAATTAAGATCTAGTACTATTTTTGGGAATTGCTAAAATATAAGACCTACCCTGAAAATAAGACCTAGTTGTGACAATTCCCATGGCCGCTAAGGCATAAGGGGGAACTTGAATAGCCGCAGGAGAGAATCAGCGGTGCCAACGAAGCCAGCGCTAGAGGACGCGAGGCGGCAGCGCAGGGAGCACACCCGCATAAGCTGATGTTTCCTCTATAGCGCCGTCTTCTGCCACAGGCGGAGTGATACCAAATGCACGCCTATGAGGAATCTATAGTGAAAGTGCGCTTCGTTCATTCTGGTTACCAAATTGCTCTTGGAAAGGTATGGCACCCCTGATTGCCCTGATCACTCTATTCTTAACTTTGCCAGTTTGGATTATTAATTTGGATTTACATTAACTTTGGATTGTTATACATTAAAAACAAAAATAAGACCTACCCCGAAAATAAGACCTAGTGTGTTTTTTTGAGCCAAAAAAAATATAAGACAGTGTCTTATTTTCGGGGAAACACGGTAGGCTTTAGATGTGAAGGGGGAACTCTGATGAAAAAGGAGGAATTCTGGTATGAAAGGAACGCTCTGATATAAAAGGGTTTTCTGATGAAAAGGGGGCTCATGGCATGAAGGAGGGTCCTGATGTAAAGGGGGCTCCTGGCATGAAGGGGGGTCCTGATGTAAAGGGGCTCCTGGCATGAAGGGGGTCCTGATGTAAAGGGGCTCCTGGCATGAAGGGGGTCCTGATGTAAAGGGGCTCCTGGCATGAAGGGGGTCCTGATGTAAAGGGGCTCCTGGCATGAAGGGGGTCCTGATGTAAAGGGGCTCCTGGCATGAAGGGGGTCCTGATGTAAAGGGGCTCCTGGCATGAAGGGGGTCCTGATGTAAAGGGGCTCCTGGCATGAAGGGGGTCCTGATGTAAAGGGGCTCCTGGCATGAAGGGGGTCCTGATGTAAAGGGGCTCCTGGCATGAAGGGGGTCCTGATGTAAAGGGGCTCCTGGCATGAAGGGGGTCCTGATGTAAAGGGGCTCCTGGCATGAAGGGGGGTCCTTTAATGCAAAGAATGGAACCCCACTTTTTCATGTGTTTTTGTTTAGCCCCCCCCCCCCTTACATTTTAGACTGGGGCGCCTCAAGATTGTGCATACTTTTTATGGGTGCCGTTGTTCTGTCCTTGTAATTCAGAAGTGAATATCGTTTCAAAGTGTTTTGTTCGTGTAATATTACATTATGGAAGATAGACTATAAATACGGATTTCCTGTGCTCCTTTAGCTCCACCTAGAGGCCATAATGCAGTATTACATGACAACGACTGAAAATTAACTCCGCTTGTAAACAAAATAACTATCTTCTGGACCATCTGCGGGTTGAGGGGTTCCGTGGATGTCAGGGGATCTTAGTTCATTTATTTTTGCCTTTGGGTTTAACTTGTGGACACAGATCTGTGCAGCACTTTATATACTCCCCTCTCTATAGACAGGGAGATAGAGTGTGTGCACCACTTTATACCTACCCCCCACCCGTCTCTATAGGCAGAGCAATAGAGTGGGTGCACCACTTTATCCCTTCCTCCAACCTCTCTCTATAGACAGGGCGATGGAGTGTGTGCATCACTTTATCCCTTCCTCCAACCGCTCTCTATAGACAGGGCAGTGGAGTGTGTGCACCACTTTATCCCTTCCTCCCACCTCTCTCTATAGACAGGGAGGTGGAGTGTATGCACCACTTTATACCTTCCCCCCACCCCTCTCTATAGGGCGGTGGCGTGTGTGGACCACTTTTTACCTTCCCCCCACCCCTCTCTATAGGGCGATGGAGTGTGTGCACCATTTTATACCTTCCCCCACCCCTCTCTATAGGGCGATGGAGTGTGTGCACCACTTTATACCGCACAATATTTGCACAATCGCTTACCAAATTTATATTTTCAGAAAAACATACACATAAATTTAATGGAATGTGTGCAGGACTTTCTATCTTCCCCACTCTATAGGCAGGGAAATTAAATGTTTGCAGGACTTTCTATCTTCCCCCTCACCCCTCTCTATAGGCAGGGAAATGGAATGTGTGCAGGACTTTTTATCTTCCCCTCTCTATACACATAAGGTTGAATTTGAAGCACTTTATATCGTGTTCGCACCCCTCTCTTTGCACAGGGCATGCAGTGTGTGTAACAGTGTATATCTTCCCCTCATTTTTTGGCAAAGGAATGCAGTATGTGCAGCATTTTCTTTCTTTCCCTTCCCTCACAGACAAGCTCCGCCTCTCCACCCTTAGAACTCCGCCCACGGTTTGTGTGTGTGTGTGTGTGTGTATGTGTTAGCTGACCTCACTCCTTTGAGCACTGTAACGTCCTCTGAGTGACGTCAACCCACCAGTGACTCCTCCCCAGTCTCGCGGGATCGGGAATTATCGCGAGACGTGCGTGCCTGAGTGTGGAGGAAAGAGGCGCTCCGTGGACGGTGAGTGTTTTGGGAAGCGGGAGGGAGGTCTGTGTGTCCCGAGCTGTGTCGATGCCTCTCTCGGGATAGGAGTGCGGGTAGAGCAGGCAGAAATGCGGAGAGCGCTCGCCTTTATGTGCGGCCTATGATATTGCCGGCACACATTACCGGCACAGAGCTGGGCCTAAAGTTATATCCCTCCGCCAGTTCATCTCTTTCCATGAGCGCATCACGACCATGGTCAGTGGTATCCCTCCGCTTGCTAATTCACCATATAGGGACTCTTTATATGGGACCCCCGGCATTAAAACAAGGCCTGATGGTGATATACCTCCGCCAGGGGATCACCTGTGGGGAGCAGTGATATCCCTCCGCCATGGGATCACCTGTGGGGGCGCAATGATATCCCTCCGCCATAGGATCACCTGTGGGGCGCAGTGATATCCCTCCGCCATGGGATCACTTGTGGGGCGCAGTGATATCCCTCCGCCATGGGATCACTTGTGGGGCGCAGTGATATCCCTCCGCCATGGGATCACCTGTGGGGCGCAGTGATATCCCTCCGCCATGGGATCACTTGTGGGGCGCAGTGATATCCCTCCGCCATGGGATCACCTGTGGGGCGCAGTGATATCCCTCCGCCATGGGATCACCTGTGGGGCGCAGTGATATCCCTCCGCCATTGGATCTCCTGTGGGGGTGCGGTGGTATTCGTCCGCCATTGGATCACCTGTGGGGGTGCGGTGGTATCCCTCTGCCATTGGATCACCTGTGGGGGTGCGGTGGTATCCCTCCGCCATTGGATCACCTGTGGGGGTGCGGTGGTATCCCTC